>NW_028190097.1:19215-29230 GCF_048542155.1 Nylanderia fulva | reverse complement strand
TGACTGTGTGTGAGTGACTGAGCGAGAGGCGTCCCGAGGACGCAACAATATATATATATACATATATATATACATTTACACATTTATATTATTAACATAATGTATGAAGGAGAGGAAACACAACATAAGTATATAGTCGTTGACGAAACATCATAACGATGGGGCGTGTTCCTCTTTTAACGTTTAACTTTCGATTTCAAATAACACTGTTGTGATGTTATGTTAACCTCGGTTTAATTGATGAAATTTCACTTGAAAAGGACCACAACCAAATGGTCGAAACGTCGTGAAATAATCAAATAAAATTGCTAGTTACGTCGTAGTCAAGTTTTTTAAGCTTATAAGTATTATTATATGAGAAAATTATCATTTTGTTGGAAATATCTTTCACTAGTGACATAGATAATTCTCCGAGTTCATGTATTGAAAATATATCAAAATTTGAAGATTGAAATGATTCAGAAATAAAACTTGTTATATTAATAAATTTTTTCCCAATTAAGTAGTACTTATTATCTTTTATAGCAAAATTTTCTATTAACATAATACTCTTATCTTTTAAATAACAGCAATTATCTCCAAAACGTGTACCAAACGACACATTATTTATAATCAATTTTTTTAATTGAGCAGAAAAATGTGTCATAGGTAAAGGACCTTCATGATGTTCTAGTACCATTTGCAATTTTATTTTTTTTGACAGTTTAGTTATCAATATATTTTGTGACTCATGAATACGCTTTACAAGTTGTGCTAATGGATAATGAGATTTTCTAACTAATCGTTTTAGATATTGCATGTAATTTTCAAAAGGAAATGCACTGTAAAGATCTAAAGGTCCAAAAACTTTGCAATTATCAACAACATGAATTAATCCATGTACATTGTGTGAAGTGTATTCTGCTTCATAAATGACTTTAAATTGTTTCACAAAAAATATTAATAATGAACATGCTTATTAAAATACTTTGTATATAAATTAGCATTAATTAAAATTCTAACAGCAATATGTAAAGATATAAAATGTAAGTATTAATCAGATGAAAGGATATTTTTAAAACAACTGGACCACAATACAATAAAAAAAATCGTTTTTTTTTAAATAAACCCGATGCCAGTTTGTAACACTTGACTTTGTCATTATTTGACATCTGTTTCGTAATTTCCCAGAATCTGGCAAAATCGTACAAATTCAATGATTCTAATTCCTGAGGTCTATTTGGATAGTAATCATCGATGAGTGACGAACAGTAAATATTCGTAGAATTTTCATCAAAAACTTTATTTTCATTAAATGTTTTAACTTTTCTATTTCTCACCTCATTAACATCGATCCATTTGACCATGGTATCATTATCCGTACCGTACAAGGGATTCCCTAATAGTGTATCCGCAGCTTCTAAAGCACCGCATTCTCTGTTATTTAATGAACTCATTGCAAAATTCCACAGTTTCGATGCCAAGGACTTATTCGAATCTATCACTTCAAAGTCTGTATTGCATTTTTCCGACTTTGTCGTGTATTTTGTTAAATATGAGTTTAAAAACTCTGATTTTTCTCTAATAAATTGTATGTCCATATTTCCCTTCCAGGCTAATTTGATAGACGGATTATAATCATTTATAAACCTTTCCGACTCTTTGCGAGGAAGATCGTACAATCTGCTCTTACTGCGTAAATTTTGTCTACCGACTATCGAAGTGATAACGTCTCTTAAAACGAAATTCTCAGTAACTGGCCGAGGAAAATCGAACCGACACTTTCTGTATATATTAGTTTCCGTTTTTTTTCGTACGCATGCAATACGAGTTATGTTTATGATTCTGATCACTTATTACCGTATCGTACAACGTTGGCGAAACATTTTCATCTGAAATTTCACACGTTACGTATTTTTGAATAAACGTAGCAACTTCTTCATCCGGCGATTTTTCTAATACTGGAGCATCTTTTATCCAAATCATACAATGCATGTGCTGGATACTTCTACGTTGATATTCCAGTCGCCAGAAGTAATGAATAACCTTTCCTATTGGATTATCGGACGAACAAATAAAATCAATCATGGTTTTGAATTTTATGCACATAAATCTAGAAGTACTTACAGGATCGTATGCGATTAGTTCGCTGATGCCTAACTTCTCTTTATCGGGATTCATATCTCGTAAATATTCACCCAAATCGGACCATTTCCATTCACTAGGACTCAAAGTCAAAAACCACGTTGCTGGACCGTAATGCAAAGTCATGCATTTTACATTATTGGACGGTTGTCGCCAAAATTGATCCGTATTTCTCAATTTTGCGAAAATACTCATTAAATTCGATTCTAATTGGTAACCTTTCAATTCGTTCAAGTATCTACCAGCATTGTATCTCTCTCGTGGGTTAGTAACCATCATCGTATAATAGATACCACTTTTCAACTGTCGGTAGTTAGCATCATTGAGAAGGAAGAACAGATACTGCAGATTCAACCTGAATCTACTATGTTTCGACATCAATCGTGTTCTAATAAATAAATATAATATGTATTGGCTTGTTGAAGCAAATAAACCCAATTTGATTCGTCTAAAAATAAGAGAATCAACAATTAAATGTCTATGCTTCTCACTCTTATGTTCATTAATAACCACTGAATCCGTCTCAGTTTATGATTAACACTGTCCGCCCTTCAACCATTAGTTCTCTAATGGTGAAGGAATTCTTCTATCTTCTTTTGGAGCAACTCCGTCGAGGCTTTTGTTGGCCTATCAATCCTTCTCTCTCTTCTGTCTCTCTTCTGTCTCTCTCTTCGGCAGCCGCTTGGCCTATCTATCGGGTGGCGCTCCCTCCCAAGCAGTCGATGATTTCGCGTGTACTCAAGCTTACATCTCCCCCCTTGAGATGCTTAATTCTCTTTTCTTTTAAAGTAAATTTAAGCTTATAACTTTATTAATTAGTCAGACGTAGGGATGAGCTTTGTGACGTGGTATAAGCTCATGGATTTTCTTCCACTTCCAGTGTTTATTTTAAAGATCGAATCCGAGATTTTTTTTTCTATCTCAAAAGGGCCAATTCTTATTTCGTCCATTTTTTTCCTGTTTAGCCTATTGCCATTTGTTACGTAGACCGTATCACCTTTTTGAAAGTCATGTTTTATTCTATTTTTATCAAATAAAGTTTTGTTGTATTCGTGTGATTTTTTTGATCTGAGCAGTGCTACCTTTCGGTCTTGTTCTAAATTTTTTGAACAGTCGTTTATGATTTTCAATTCCGGAGGTAGTAAATCAGTGGACTCACCATTCATCAAATATATAGGGGAGAATCCTGTTACAGTATGAACTGTTTGATTGTATGCTTTCACACATTCCCCTGCGATCTTCGACCAAGCCTTCTTTTTTCCATCATTATTGAGCATACATCTTATTCTATTTACCAAGGTTTGGTTTAATCTCTCGTTCAGTCCGTTTGAAAAGGGGGCGTCTACTGCTGTGAGGATTAATTCAATGTTTTTCTCCTTAAGGTGATTTTTGAATTCTTTTGAATTAATTGCCGGATATTGATCTGCGAGTAATATTTCAATCGTGTTTTCCTTCGGAACCTTTTCTATTAATCTGATGAAGTCCTGAGCGAGTTGATTTTTCGAGCATAAGATATAAGCAAATCTAGTAAAATGGTCTACCAGTAAATGTAGATATCTCTTTGTCGACCTTTGTCCACCGAATCCCCCAATTGTATCTAAGGACATTATTTGGAAGGGTTTCTCTGCTGGACCTAATTGCGACATCCATCCAAATTTCTTGTTTAGTCTTGTCTTATTCCTTATGCAAATGTCACAACTTTTGCACATTAATTTTATATTATCTGATAGATTCGGTGCTGTATAGAATGGTTTCATTTTTGTTTCTATTTGATTTATTCCAATATGGCAGAAATCTTCATGAATTTTCTTTATCAATGTTTTGCTATATTTTTCACTTAAAACTATTTTTTTTCTTTTCTTTTTATCTTGTTTGTAATAGATGTTATTTTCCCTAATAAGATATTTCTTATCTTTTAAACGTGTGTTTTGTGCTTGGTCGTTTTTTATATCTTCTATGTTTATAATATTCACTGTTTTTAATCTGTCTTCATTATTTTCGTAATATTCGTAAACAGGGTTTCTGCTAAGACAGTCCGCTTCGGTGTTTTCCTTTCCAGGCTTGTATATAATTTTGAAGTTGTATTGAGATAAATAGTGTGTTATGTCCCCTAGCTCATCATCTGTTCTGTTTTTATATTTAAATTCTCCAATGGTTTGTGGTCTGTGTAAACCGTGAATGCGTTGCCAATTAGCCAATGTTGCCAAAACTTTAAGCTTTCTTTAATAGCTAAACATTCTAACAATATTGCTTTCTTCTTTTTTTGTGAATCACTCAATTTCTTTGAAAAATAGGCTACGGGTTTTTGTGTACCATCGTTTTGCGTTTGCTTTAAGATAGCTCCAATACCTTTGATGCTCGCGTCTGTGTATATAAAGGTCGGAGCTTTTTGATTATAGATAGCCAGAATTGGTTTTAAGCACAAATATTCTTTTACTTTACTGAAAACAGTTTTACAGTCATCTGACCAGTTGAATCTTACGTCTTTTCTGAGCAAGTTATGTAGAGGATCGAGTAATATTGAAACGTTGGGGATATATTTTCCGTAAAAGTTCACTTTGCCTAAGAATTGTCGTATTTGTTTCCTGTTTTGTGGTGCCGGGAAGTCTATTATAGATTTTAGATTATCTTTCAAAGGAGTTACCGTATTCTGCGTAATGAAGTGACCCAAATATTTGACTGAATTAGCTGCGAATCTGCATTTTGTGAGTTTTAGACGGAATCCTTCTTCTATGATAGCATCCAACAATTGTTTTTAAATGATCTAAATGTTCGTCAAACGTTTTTGAGAAATTCATTATGTCATCTATATAGTTTACAACAAAGTTTGATAAATTGTATTTTCTAATTATATTTACCAAAATCCTTTGAAATATTGCTGGGGACGTTTTCAATCCAAAGGGTAGGCACGTCCATTGATAATGCCCCTCTTGCGTTACAAATCCGGTTTTTTCTCTGTCTTGAATTCTCAGCGGTATGGACCAGAACGCTGAGTTTATGTCAAGCGTTGTGAAGAACTTGCAATCAATAGTTTTAACCATTAAATCTTCAATTAAGGGAAACGGTTGCGATTGAGGCACTATTAGTTTGTTTATATCTCTGAAATCAATGCATAGTCTAGTCCTCTTTCCTTCGTCTCTTTTATAAGCCAATGTGACTGGTGCTGCGAATGGACTGTAGAATTCCTCAATTAGGTTATGTTTCAATAATTGAGCTACCTGTTTTTCAATTTCAGCTTTGTCCTCTAGCGAACATCTGTATGGTCTTTTGTGGCAATAATTATTTACTTGTAGGTCTATGAAAGCCTCATAGTTTTTTACTTTACCCACATCATACTTGTCCTTTGCAAAAATACTTTTATAATTATCTAATAAGGTATTTATCTTATTTCTTTGGTCTGTGTTTAAATGTTCAATATTTATATTGAATTCATTTACATTAATGTCCTCGTTGAAGTTTACTTGGAATTGATCAAATGTATTTTTCATCTCAATTTCTTCTTCGTTTTGTATCTTATTTTTATTATTATTGTTTTTAATTTCGGTATCTTTCGCTATTGGTTTATCTTTTACTATGTTCTCATTTCTAATTTAGACTTTACTCCTTTTGTAATTGGATATTTAAATTCCCGTCATGGGTCAATCCAAATCTTTTTATAGTATCTAGTCCTAAGATCATATCATAGTTAAAATCATCATTGTTGTATACAAATGCGTTAATTGGTCTTTTATATTGAGTATGTTTGCATTTAAAGTTATTAAGCCATCAGTTTTACCCCTACCACTAATTGTTTTAATTGTATTGCTAGAATTATTTTCCATCAAGTTTTTATTTTCACCAAATTAGAATTTATTAGTGTGATGTTTGAGCCAGGGTCATAAATACTTCTGCATTCGGTGTTTACATTTAATACCACCTTAACCTCAATTAGTGGGGGGATATCTAGTTTTTTGGATCTTCTGTAGTGTCAATTTCTAATATGGAGTTAGTTATTCTATTCTTTTCAGTGCTTTTGTCCTTGTCTTCCTTGAACCAACACAAATTTTCAGGGTGATATCTGTTCTTTTTCCCTTTTTTCTCACAAATCTTGCAAGGTTGTTTTTGATTCAAATTTTGCTTCTGTTTTTATTATCTTGGTTTGTTTTCATTTATTTTGTTGAATTTTTTTCCAACAATTTCTTCATACTTTCTCAACTCGTTGAATAGATCAACTGGAACTTTTGTGTCTTGTCTGTCAATTTTGTTTCTTACAAATGTTGGTAGTCCATCAGCAATGAGATCTACTAAGGTTCTATTATCCATTTCTCTATTGGACTCCAGTAATAAGCGTTCTTTTTTTAATGCATATTCCTAAAATTGAGCCGGTGAAGTATTTGTAGTTCAATGCATAGGTGACAGATGACCAACCTTTGTCTGCAAAAGTTTGTAAAAATTTGTCTTTCCATGTGTTCCACTTCGAGTTTAAGGTGTGTCTGATTAACATCGAGTTAAACCAATCTTTTCCTGCGTCATCTAAGAATAGTCTTAGAGCTTCAATTTTTTCCACATCATTTTTTATGCCCAATCTATCACATTCACTTTCATATGTCTGTAACAATTGGTTTGCATTCATTTTTTTTCCCTCAAATTTATCAAGAACAAATTTTTCACACACTTTGTTCAAATTTTTGCTTTTACTCTCTTTTGCAGGTTCTTCTCTTTCACACAATTTTTCAAGAAGTTTCATTAAAGTTTCATCTACTTGTTTTGCAGAGGTGCTTGCTGTGTTTTGTTCCGTGTTAGAAATGTGTTGTAGCAGGAAGTCATTAAATACCATATTTCCGCTTTCATCTTTATATAGCTGTAGAATCTCATCGTTTAACCTTATCCACACATTTCTACATTGTCCACGTTTTTGCAATGTTCTTGCAACTCTCTTGTATTCTGGTAGTTTTTATAAGTTCTGAGTGTTGTTTGTATGACTGATAACATTGTGGCATGTAGTATTTTTTCTCATTTTCGTCTGTTATAGTTTTTATTATAATAATGTTTGATTTTGGATCTTCATCAGCAGCTAGTTCAAACTCAACTGTAGCCTTGCCATTGTTTAGTTCCTTTTTTCACAAACGTACTAATTGTTCATTTATAATATGTATTGGCTTGTTGAAGCAAATAAACCCAATTTGATTCGTCTAAAAATAAGAGAATCAACAATTAAATGTCTATGCTTCTCACTCTTATGTTTCATTAATAACCACTGAATCCGTCTCAGTTTATAATTAACACTGTCCGCACTTCACCATTAGTTTCTCTAATGGTGAAGGAATTCGTCTATCTTCTTTGGAGCAACTCCGTCGAGGCTTTTGTTGGCCCTATCAATCCTTCTCTCTCTTCTGTCTCTCTTCTGTCTCTTCTCTCTTCGGCAGCCGCTTGGCCTATCTATCGGGTGGCGCTCCCTCCCAAGCAGTCGATGATTTCGCGTTGTACTCAAGCTTACATAAATATTCCGGCAATGCAAAGGTTTCTATCTTCTCGTTGTCCATTGACACTATCAGGATATAAATCAGGGAAACACATGACATCCAGATATTTATAACGATTATCCATTGGAAAATCTTCAATTTTCACCATTTGATAAAGCTTCAATGCAGATTCGTTATCGATTCTTTTCGCGTGTATTGGGTATATTGTATACTGATCGTTAATATCCGAATGTTCAATGATTTGTGTGAGAAAAGCCGTACGTTTTAAAACGGTTTGATCATTATTATTTTTGTTTTGCTGTACATTGTACAAATTCAATGCTGGTAATTCCTTAACCACCTCATTTATTTCGTCATTGTCGCTTTCCCTCATCGACAATCCTATATTCTTGTTTCCTGCAACTTATCCTTTAATAGATCATCAGATGACGCTGGAAGACAAATTTTGAGTAATGAGGATTATTTCTTTCAACCATTGTAAAGCCTTATACATTTTATTAATATCTACCAAATTTTCCCAAACCACTTTAGATTTCTGGGTATACCTCGAACGAGAATGGCAACCCGTTGATTCAAATTTTATAGGATCTTCCGGAGGACATACCTTATCCAATGTTTCTTGGTAAAGGCAGAGGCAAATGAAATGTTCTACCTTTTCCTAAACAGAGTTCGATTATATAAGTTTCTTGATTTAAAATGTGCTATATTTAAATCATTTAATTATTTTTTTCGTTCAAGTACAATTAACAGCAAAAACTGCATATTACGTACGTATGTATTTGACTCTACTGCCATTACTTGAAACAAATACATTATTCGATATTAACAAATTGGAACTCTGGAATTACGAGTAATTATTTTTCATTTGTACAGACTAGGTTTAAATTTTTGAGGACCTTCTTTTGAACATGGCTTGACTTTTTCATTTTATGATTTTTTTGGAGATAGGGTGAGAGAGACGAATGAGGGTAAAAGAAGACGAGATAGGCGAAAGAGGGTGAAAGAGAACGAAAGAGGGTGAGAAAGGACGTACGAGGGTGAAAGAGGTGAGAGAGGGTGAGAGAAGACGAAGAGTGGTGAAAGAGGACGAAAGAGTCGAAAGAGGGTGAGAGAGAACGAAAGAGGGTGAAAGAGGACGAAAGAGGGTGAGAAAGGACGAAAGAGTGTGAAAGAGGTCTGAAAGAGGATGAGAGAGGGCAAAACAGGGTGATGAAAGAATGAAAGAGGGTGAGAGAGGACGAAAGAGAAGAGAGTGAAAGAAGGTGAAAGAGGACGAAAGAGAGTAAAAAGAGGGTGAGAAAGAATGAAAGAGGGTGAGGGAGGACGGAAAGAGAGTGAAAGAGGACGAAAGAGGGTTGAAAGAGGACGAAAGAGGGTGAGAGAGAATGAAAGAAGGGTGAAAAAGAGACGAAAACAGGGTAAAAGAGGGTGAGAGAGAATGAAGAGGGTCAGGAGAGGACGAAAGAGGGTGAGAGAGAATGAAAGAGGGTGAAAGAGGGCGAAAGAGGGTGAAAGAGGACCAAAAGAGGGTGAGAGGGAATGAAAGAGGTGAGAGAGGACGAAAGAGGGTGAGGTAGGACGAAAGAGGGTTTAAAGAGGACGAAAGAGGGTGAAAGAGTTCTAACTCAGGGGCAATGAGGGGGGTGCGGGGCGGGGGGGAATCGGCGGCGAGGGGGGTGACGTCACGCGGGGGAGGGGGTCTTATCAGTAGATAAGCTTATCTTTTGTTTATAAACATATCAGATAACCTGATAAGGGGATCATGTTTACCTGATATATTGTATAAACAGATAAGATAAGGGGATCATGTTACCTGATATATTTATAAACAAGATAAGCTAAGTTTTCGATCCAAGATAAGCGGCGTCTTTGTAAGGTATCAAAGATAAGCGGCGTCTTTGAGCGGTATCAAAGTTTTCATAAATTTTCTCCGAAGATAAGATAAAAATTCTGCGAATGGCTGCCGCATTTCGAGCGCCGACAATCAGGGGGGAGGGGGGGGGGTTGCGTTTCTCTCTCCTTATACGTTATCTGTATATTTCTAAGAAATATAATCAAATTCTAAGAAGGGCCACCGCTTGGCATACGCCGACAATCAAGGGGGTTGCGTTTCTTCCCCCATACGTTATCTGTATATTTCTAAGAAATATAATTAAATTCTAAGAAGGGCCGCTTGGATCCGAGCGCCAACAATCAGTTCTCTGAAAATCTAAGATAATCAAATTTTAAGAAGGGCCACCGCTTGGCATACGCCGACAATCAAGGGGGTTGATACATGATCTATACATATATTTCTAAGAAATATCAGCGGGTAAAGTTTCAGGGCGAACAAGTTGCTGCCTGCAACCTCGCCGCTTGCGACCTCGCTGCCTGCAATCTCACCGCTTGCGGCCTGCGACATGTTTTTGCATGGGATTGTATATCACCCT
>NW_028190097.1:0-18424 GCF_048542155.1 Nylanderia fulva | reverse complement strand
TTAGATCAACTACAGAAGAAAAAGGATTGGATATAATTTTGTATATTAACTCGTTGTGTGTAGAGTTTTTTAAAAAAAGCCGTTGAATCCTTATTATACAATCTCTTCCTAAGTAATATTTTCGACTTCAACTGTGGTAGTAATTCCACTTCTGTAGATCCCCGCTTCGAAATTATTTCTAATGACATCGAAACAAAAAATTAAGTTTTTTGAGAGTCAGGCCGCCATGTTATTTTCTGAGTCCCACGGTAACAAATGGTTACTCTGGAATACGATTATGTTAATTGTACCTCATCATTGGGGCTAGGCGGAACTTGCAACTTCCAACCCTCTCGAATCTCTCTAAACGACTATCTATCATCAGACTGTGGCATAAGACTATCTAACATCTCGCACTTATTTTTTTCTAGAATCAAATTGTAATCGTTTTCACTTATATGTATGTATGTTCAATGTGAACTTGCACCTTGAATAAAATATCACAGTTATTTTTCATGGTAATATATTATTACTAAATTTAGATAATATACACTTTACGTATGTTCACTTTGAACTGGCACCTTGAATAACATATCAGTTACTTTTCGTGATAATTTATTATAGATTGTTTAAATTTTGAAAGGTTTAAATTTTTGAGTATCTCTTCTTTTGAACATGGCCTGACCTTTCATTTTTATGATTTTTTTTAGGAAGGAATTAATATCATCAATCAAACATCTTCGATTAAAATTAAATTGTATTAATTGTTACACATTGTTAATTAATGGAAATAGAGAAATTATATCGATTTTCTTAAGTCAATTATTAATGGAAGAGATTCGCATTAAATTTGCTATATTTAACTCGTCAATTATATATTTTTTAATTGTTTCTGCTCAAATCAATTGTCAATTGAATTGTCTTCAATTGAATCTGTTTTTTTTTTCAATCGTCCATTAAAGTACTTCTAATTAAAATTACTTATTAATCGTTTAATTGAAAACTTTTAATTAAATTAGCTTGTATTAATCGTTTAATCGATCGCTCTCCGATTAATTTCGTTTATATCGATTGTCAATTAAATAATCTTCAATTGACTTCGATCATATTAATTGTTAATTAAGCGATCTTCGATTAATCTAGCTTATATCAATCGTCATTGTAACGATCTCTAACTAATCTTTCTAAAATTACTGTTAATCGTTAATTAAAATATTTTAATTAAATCTGTTCATATCATTTGTTCAATTATAAAAAATCTAATTGATATTTTGCCATCTTGCTTCAAACAATAATCGTACCACTTTTGTCTTCTTCAATAATGTGCGGAACAGAATAGTCGCACAAACGCTCCAAACTGATCACTGGGTCATACAGGTCCTCACCTGACACGGAAATTTCAGAATCAACGCACATCGGGTCCTAATGGCGTAAGTGCGGTTTTCTAGGAGGAAAATCAGCTGGAGAAGCAGGAGGGATCGCTCGTTGTGGCTAAAACTGTCCATCCTGCAAACGCCCGCAGGCGCTGCTGGATTTTTTTTATCGCCATTCTCGAGGGCAGTTCCGGGTGAAACGGTGGATAGCAGTTGTGGCGTATGCCCCGAATGGGCGAGGTAGCCGGAGCTCGTCGCCTTCGCGACGGCAACTCTTACAATAACTGACTGTCTTAAACGGTCCCGCCGTACTAACTAATAATTAATTTCATTCTCCCAGTTTCTGGTCAAATTAAATGCATCTTATATTTGTCGAAATTTGTCACTAACGATAACAATTATTTGTGAAGAATTAGTTTCATGTTTTTTGATGTTAGAGTTATGTTTTTTTATGCGCGTATCCAGATGACGTTTGATTCGCTCAATATAACAGGAATTGCAATTATTACAAAAAATTTTGTATACAGTGGAAACCTCTCTCAGTTGGGTTGATGCGGAGACAAACCCGACTACGAGAGGTATCCAATAGCATGCTAGAAAGCGGTCACAATGGACTTAGCTTCTTTCCTTCTCTGTCTTCGACACAGTGCCGTGCAGTGCTCAAGCATGGAGAACGGAATCCTTACATATTTTACGAAGTGAGTGTATATTTATAATTTTGTCGCATAGCAATGCAAAATAATGCGACATAAGCATGCGTATGTGTGATCACACAACTGTATATATTATTACCACATGCGCATCCTCATATCGCTGACTTTCGTCCCGTGCATTGACAGATTTCCTAAACTCGTTATTTTATTCAGGACCAATTTCATGCAAAACGCGTTCGATGAGCATTTACATAAATACAGTTTGCGATAGCACAAAGTCAAGAAAAAATACCGGCGATTAGAAATTTCTAAAAAAATCGCAATATTGAGTTGCTTGGAAAAAGGTGAATCCGTTGCAAAATTGGCAGCTGAGTATAACGTCGCACATTCTACGATATGGTTAATCAAAAGAAGAAAAATGACTTTTATAAATATGCAAGTTTAGTAAAGGATAATGACGGTTTTTTTTAAAGAAAAAAGTAATAAACTATGTAGAACATCAGCTTCTGGATAAAGCGTTATTTATGTGGTTTTCAACAACGGCGTTATGGCCCTGATCACTTCAAAGGAAGAGTAACCGGTTAGCTATGGCGTGAAAGAAAAATTTATGTCTATACGTATATATTATTTATATATTATGTACATAAAATTATGTATATATTATTTATATATTATGTACATAAATATGTATGTATACATACATATTTATGTATATATTATGACAGATTTAAACAACGACATGGTATTCGCGAGCTCAGCGTTCAAGGAGAAAGTCTGTCTAGTGATAACGAAGTTGCACAATTATTTTTTGAACAGTTTTCTGTGGAAATGAAGAAGAAGGATACGACCCTTGAAAATATATACAATGCGGACAAGAGTAGTTTGTATGGAAAAAATTTGCCAAGGAAAACTCTCGCAAGTCGTTCAGAGCAAACTGCCTCGGGACGAAAAGTACTAAAAGATCGAGTGACTTTCATGCTATGTACAATGCTACAGCACAAGCTCAAAATTATGGTTATCGGGAAATACAACAGCCTCGCTGCTTTAAAAACGTGACTAATTTACCAGTTTTTTTATAAAATTCAGAAGAGTACTGGATGGACGCCGAAATTTTCGAACAGTGGTTCCTAGAGTGTTTCATACCGGAAGTGGAAAAGGAACACAACGTATGAAAAGAGAAGGAAAAGTCATACTTTTTGTTGACAATACTCCATGTCATAAACTTTTCAGCTCGATGTATTACAGAGAATCCGCATTTTGTCATTCATTTTTTTCCTCCGAATGTAACAACCATCAGTCAGCCAATGGATCAAGGCGTCGTTATTGAAAAATTGAAAAGAAAGTACTAAAAAATCTTTTGTTATTCCAGTTGATTAAGCAATGACATTCAAAGATTGTTGTGATATGATTGCAATTGCATGGGAAACAGTAACAGCAGAAAACATATGCATCTGAAATGCGTAGAAACTGTTAATTGCACTATCTACAAGCAAAAAAAATTCTTTATCTCGAGCGAATGATGTTGCTGAACTTTAACAATGCTTCATAACATACATGGCTGTGAAGAATGCGATGAGGAAGATACGATGGCGTGGTTTAATCATAATGATCCTGGTTGGGAAATTCTTACTGACGACGTTATAGTATCATCTTTTAGGCATAAAAGTTTGTTTTATTTATTTATTTCTAAATTATTTCTTTTTGTTCCAAAATTTTCAGCATAACACTTCACTTTTCATAGACGTTTTCACATTCAATGTGGTATATTAAACTGTCTGTGTTGGTGTACATTACCCGGCATTTGTCACGATAGAGCGGTGACATGTATTCATGATGAAATTCATAAAGACATACTTTCGATATGTCGAGTATGCACATGCCGACATAGATTGGTTTATATAGTTTTACCTTTCGTAATTCTATGGCTGGCAACCAACTTTTCCGAAATATGCCTTGTACTATGAAAATTTGGTTTCGCGATCATTGCCTCTGCGCCGTATCGTCCGTCCCACTTTGTTAATAATTTTACATCCACATGATTACGCACATTTTTCATCGTTTTTGCCAAATACCGCATTATTCATTAATTTATATAAATTTTTTTCAAAATATTTTTTGCTTGTGTTTTAAACTCTGTATTAAGTTCGATATAATTTTTAAGCCATGCTGATTGAGTAAATTGTAGTATGCAGTATATTTTTGTAACGCAAAGCCCGTGACGCGTGCACTGCTGCAAGTTGTGGTAGTGTATCACGTAACGCTTCTTATCGTAAAGCGTTTGCGTGATATTCTTAGCTTATACTCCCGTTTGGCCGGGCGGCTTGTCGCGTGTCGGACAAAACGGTAGATCAATGTGTGCATCATGAAGATGTTGTGGATATTCTAAATCTACCTCGAGGATATAACCTGTAGGCGAATCGAGTGCGATAGATGAGATGTCGAAATTCGATACATTGTCGACCCAATCAAAAATCGGCATACGGCAATGGTTGACACATTGCCCATCCGTACAAATTATTTACATCTAAGTACATGAGGTAGAATAGATGGGTTTCGATGAGTCGTACGAATGGATGTACTTGTTATTAGCATGTGCGTATTGACCTGAACATTGACTAAGACCGCCGCGTATACCCCGTTCGATAAACATAACCATGTCAATGTCTGTTATGATTAGCGCAAAATCAGGAAAGAAGCGCTAATAATGTCTCTCTCTCTTTCCCGCTCTAGCTGCGAGCCGAATACGCGCTAGCGGGAAAGAAAAGGACGGCTGTCACTAAGCCGCACGCCACGGCCAGCGAACGCGTCCGTTCGGGCCATTGTGTACCGCCAGCCGTGAAAAATATTTGTTTTAAACATACCTTTTCGTTCCTTCTAGAAAGACTCTAATTCTAAAAGGATCAATGTCATTATAAGGCGCAAAGTCGAGCGCGGTCAGTCAGTCGCCTTTCGACAAACGACAAAATAACCGAGAATCTTTAAACGCGAAAATTATTACGGACACGGCTATTATTTGGACATCGATTTGAATTCTTATACGATTTTCGCAAGTGAAAGGCGTCGGGACATAATAATTATAAAATCCGGAATCGAAATAATTGTGATTATCGCTTGCTTTATTCGAGTTCTATCAATAAAAGTGCAAGTTCTCTAGAAACCGACTCTATTTATTTATAGTGTCGCCCGATCTATCTCCAACAAAATTTTCTCTCCTCTCTGCGCTTCACTCACGCTTCAAGTCCGCTCGCGAACAATGTCTATAAATAATTTTAATTTTATATTTGTATATTTTAACATGGCGTCCCATGTATATCCCGGAAGAGTATAGTAATACGTAGAGTCAAGCCCATAACTCTTTATGCAACTGTCGCGAAAATTTTCAAATATGTCTGCCAATAACAAGACATTAATTATTAAATATAAATCACTATATTCACCTAGCGTTCGAAGGGAGAATCGGTTCCATACGTTCTCGGCGTGCGCATAATCACTCTCGGATACTTTTTCATCGATTAAAGAACTGTAAAATGATTCGCGCGGTGGTAAACATGCATCTTGCAATTTGTCGATACAGTCTATATATTTATATGGAAAGACGCCTTTCCGTGTCAAAAGATTGAATTTTTCACTAGATAAATTTTGAAACTGTGATTGTAAAATTTTGAATTTGTCTTTATTCAGAAAAGATGCCAATTTGTCAAGACTAGCACTGAGAAATTTATATGAGTCTATGAAACGTAATTTAATATAATTTTTTGAATTGTTGTCTTGCGTCAATTTAACAGTTTTCGAGAATGAAATGTATTTTTCTTTCGTTATTGGAAGTAATTCGATTCCCCCTTTGAACGCTGTGGCTTAGTCCTCGATAATGAAATGCGCGTCGTAACCGGACAGATTATGAAAAACTATCGGAATACAAAAAGATTATTTATAATTTAAACTGCAATTTAAGTGTGCGGGACCTCTGTACCATCCGGTGAGATGGCAATGATCGCGAACGCGTGCATCGTCTTGCTCAAACAGTTTTTCGCATATATGACAATGCGTTGCGCTGCGAAGTTTTTCCCACTCGTCAGATGTTAAATTTACCATGGGGACGTTTGTACTTAAAATATTTTTTACACGTATTGCTAAATTTTTTAGTTCTTCGGCAAACCACGCCACGCAATCGACACTACGGCAGGAATTATATATAGATAATGAATTGTCGTACGAGCAATGTACATAATAAGCTAGGCTAAATACTTGATGATGCTGATATGTTTTTTCTTGTTCCATCTTTTTCAAAACGCATTCCAAATCGGCGTACACCACAAACGGAAGCCGCTCCTTTCTGTTGTAGTTGTTGAAGCTAAGCCACTTGTCCTTATCGCTCGGTAATCGGATAGCGCAGTCATTTAATTTTCCACAGTCTACAGTATGCGTCTGCAACTTGTCTTCCGAATTGAAATAGTGTAAACATCTGTAAAATAAAAAATTATAATTTTAATTAAAATTATTTTTTAAATTTTAGTTTAATAAATATATACGTACCGATCACATATATATCTTCTACATTTCTTTTTACTCAGTTGCGCACTGACAAGTCGAGATAAATTCTTTATCCAAGCGAAATGTCCAACGCTGTTTTCGTCTTGCACGTACAGCAAATTGACGTGTCTGTCTTTTTTTCTCTGAAAGACGTAGCGGGACAATGTTGTTCTCGATGCTGTACACATTCACGGAGATGTTGTTTGCAAGTTCAAACTTTTTAATTTGATTTATAGTCACTGGAAACTCAATGTTCTGGAGATTCAGCACTGTTGTGCAATGTGGATAAGAAGATTCTCGACTCGTGCTTCTTTCAGCAGGGTAAAGAGCGGCCACCCCTGACCATGCGAAACACGCATTGTCCGCTGATTGCACATTAACCACCGCTCTCTTTGTCACAATTTCTCGCGGTAATTTGATACGACATCCCGCGCGCATTGGATTGTATTTATTTATAT
Source organism: Nylanderia fulva (assembly GCF_048542155.1). Lineage (NCBI taxonomy): Eukaryota > Metazoa > Arthropoda > Insecta > Hymenoptera > Formicidae > Nylanderia > Nylanderia fulva. The sequence continues at coordinate 11,431 of NW_028190097.1, read as the reverse complement.
TTACAGTTAAATCTATTATTCGCGACAATGCCCAACCGCTATCGCGTTCCTGAAACTCTTCTAGCGATGCTAGCGTGGGCTCGATAACGCGGCGCTCGTACCACTCGCGTAAATCAGACGTGCGAAAGAGTTCAAAGTTTATCGCACTTGACGCTTTTATTGGCACGGTTATCACGGTTATCAGATACAAACTCACCATTAAATATAGTGTTCACCTTCACACTGATGTGTCTCTGCAACATATTTTGCACATTCTCAATTACAATGTTTTTAGCATTTTCTAAAAATTGTCGCGGTTTGATGTAGTTTGTATTAATTATTGCACCGGTCAGTATACGACTCTCGAACGCCGTATCAATTTTCGCGCCAAACGAGTCTTTGCACGTTATTGTTGCCGTCGATATTGCCACCGCCACTGTATTCACCACCAATACACATATATTGTCTCTGCAAGCGTACCTTTACACCCTCGAGTCGCACTATTGTAGCCACCATAGATTGTCTATGTCCGATTGAGAGTCGCGGACGCTTGACACGGTTGCATTCTTCAAGCTGTGCGATAAATTCGTCGCACTGTTAGCAACCATTCTAAAAATTGGCCCAAGGTGGCGATTTGGTGGGACCGCTCCAATAAATTGCGCTCAATATGCTCCGCGTTTTCAATGTTCTTTTCTTTTTAATCACTATTATGCCACTGACGCAAGAAAGTAATCACTAAACTTTTGCACCACTGCATCTATGCATTTTCAAAATCGTACTATGGCTTGACGCGCTCTCATCCTCCTTATATATATTTCATCTAATTCTGTATTCTTTTTTAGCATTTGGTGTATCCCAAAAAATAGTTTCCCATGCCGTTTTATGTGTGGAGGAGTAAGGCAGCCGAACGTTGGCGCCGATGTGTTGTAAAAAAAAAAAAAGGAAAATGTTTCTCTTCCGTTTATGGAAGATTTTTCGCGAGGATACAAAGCTGCCGAACGTCAGCTTTTACACTCGTACCGCCTATAAATAACATTTTGACAGTTCGTCGCAACGTTGGCCCTAAAATCTCAATTTCCTTCCGTATGTCGGAACAATAAAATGCATCAAAAAAAGGATTTTATGAATATTGGAGTGCCCCTTTTTTAAATTTGGGCAGTCATAAACCCCTGCCCAGCTTGACGTCATAAATCCCTGCCCAATGTGACGTCATTCCCCCACCCTTAGGATATCCCCTCGCCCCGCACCCCGCTCAGAGGTCCTGAGTTAGAACCAGCCTTATATCACTACTTACATTCTTTTCAATTTTTCAATGACGCCTTGATCCATTGGCTGAATGATTGCTGTTACATTCGGAGGAAAAAAATTGATGACAAAATGCGGATTCTCTGTAATACATCGAGCTGAAAGTTTATGACATGGAGCATTGTCAACAAAAAGTATGACTTTTCCTTCTCTTTTCATACGTTTGTGTTCCTTTTCCACTTTTGGTATGAAACACTCTAGGAACCACTGTTCGAAAATTTCGACGTCCATCCAGCTACTCTTCTGATTTTTATAAAAAACTGGTAAATTAGTCACGTTTTTGAAGCAGCGAGGCTGTTTGTATTTTCCAATAACGATAATTTTGAGCTTGTGCGATCCTGTGGCATTTGTACATAGCATGAAAGTCACTCGATCTTTTAGTACTTTTCGTCCCGGGGCAATTTGCTCTGAACGACTTGCGAGAGTTTTCCTTGGAAAATTTTTCCATAACAAACTACTCTCGTCCGCATTGTATATATTTTTAGAGTCGTATTCTTCTTCTTTCATTTCCGCAGAAAACTGTGCAAAAAATAATTGTGCAACTTCGTTATCACTAAACAGACTTTCTTTTTGAACGCTGAGCTCGCGAATATCATGTCGTTGTTTAAATCTGTCATAATATATACATAAATATGTATACATACATATGTATACATACATATTTATGTATTTTATATATTATTTATATTTATATTATATTATTTATATATTATGTACATAAATATGTATATATACATATTTATGTACATAATATATAAATAATATATACGTAATAGACATAAATTTTTTACCTCCACAGCTAACCGTTACTTCCTTTGAAGTGAACAGGGCCATTCAATTTTTGTTTGAGGCTAATTGCTTTTTTTTTTAGAAGTGGACCCGAGATTGATTCTTCTAGTAAACGCCGTTGTTGAAACCACATAAATAACGCTTTATTCAGAAGCTGATGTTCTACATAGTTTATTACTTTTTTCTTTAAAGAACCGTCATTATCCTTTACTAAACTTGCATATTTATAAAGGTCATTTTTCTTCTTTTTGATTAACCATATCGTAGAATGTGCGACGTTGTACTTAGCTGCCAATTTTGCAACGGATTCACCTTTTTCCAAGCAACTCAATATTGCTATTTTTTTAGAAATTTCTAATCGCCGGTATTTTTTCTTGACTTTGTCTATCTCACTGTATTTATGTAAATGTTTAATCGACGCGTTTTTGCATGAAATTGTCCTAAAACAAAATAACGAGTTTTGGAAATCTGTCAATGCACGGGACAAAAGGCAGCGATATGAGGATGCGCATGTGGTAATATATACTTGTTGTGTGATCACATACGCATGCTTATGTCGCATTATTTTTGCAATTGCTATGCGACAAAATTATAAATATACACTCACTTCGTAAAATATGTAAGGATTCCGTCCTCCATACTTGAGCACTGCACGGCACTGTGTCGAAGACAGAGAAGGAAAGAGGCTAAGTCCATCGTGATCGCTTTCTAGCATGCTATTGGATACCTCTCGCAGTCGGGTTTGTCTCCGCATCAATCCAACTGAGAGAGGTTCCACTGTATACTTCTTGTAATAATTGCAATTTTTGTTATATTGGGAAAATCAAACGTCATCTGGATACGCGCATAAAAAAACATAACTCTAACATCAAAAAACATAAAACTAATTCTTTACAAATAATTGCACATATACAGGAGGAAGAGGGGAATCGGTAATAGATTATGTGGTGGGAGAGGATAGAGTAAAGGAAAGGATAAAGAGAATGGAGGTGGGAGATAACATAGAATCGGACCATCATCCATTGATTGTAACGCTAGAAAGAAGAGGAGGAGCTGAAAAGGGAAAAAGGGGGGAGGGAAAAGGAATAAGAAAAAGAGGGAGATGGACAAAGAGGGGAGGAGAAAGAATAAAAGAGGAAATAGAGTGGGGAGAGGGGTGGAAGGAGGGGATTGAAGAGGAGCTAGAGGAAAAAATAGGAAGAATAGAAGAGGAATTGAGAGAAGGAGAAAAAGAGAGTGGAGAAGGGAAAAGGAAAGGGTGGTGGGACGAGGAATGTGAGGAGAAGAGGAAAGAAATGAGGAAAAAGTTAAGGGAATGGAGGAAAAAAGGAGGAGGAGGAGAAGGATATAGAAAAGTAAGGGCGGAATATAGGCTAATGTGTAAAGGAAAAAGGGAGGAGGAGAGGCTAAGATGGTACAAGGAGGCGATAGAGGCAAGAACGGAAGGAGAAGTATGGAATATTATAAACAGGAAAGGAAAAAGAGAGAAGGGGTGAATGAGGAGATAAAGGCGGAGGAATGGAAGGAATACTTCATGGACTTATTGGGAGGGATAGAGGTAAAAGTTGTAAGAGAAGGAAAAGAAAAAAGAGAGAGAGATGAGGAGCAGGAGATAAGCAGGGAGGAAGTGAAGAGGATGCTGGGAAAACTGAAGAAAGGAAAAGCAGCGGGGGAGGATGGGATACCGAGTGAAGTATGGAAATATGGAGAGGAGAGGGTAGAAGAGTGGGTATGGGAAATGTGCAACAGAGTATGGAGAGGAGAAGGATGGCCGGAGAGGTGGAAAGAAGGGATAATAGTGCCACTGTTGAAAAAGGGAACGGGGAATAAAGTGGAAAACTATAGAGGAGTGACATTGATGCCAACGCTATACAAGATATACGTGGGAATTTTAACTGAAAGGTTAAAGGAAGAAATGGAGGGGAAGAATATGATACCGGAGAGTCAGACAGGTTTTAGAAAGGGAATGGGGGTGATGGATAGTATCTATGTGTTGAACTATCTGGTGAATAAGAGGGTAAATAAGAAGGGAGGAAAGGTAGTTGCGGCATTTATGGACCTGAAGGCGGCGTTTGACTCGGTAGATAGGGAGGTGTTAATGGAGGCAATGAGGGGAGGGGAGTGAGGGAAGGAGGGGTAACACCACTCTAGGATTTTGAAAAAATCAATTTTTTTTTTTTGCTTTAAACAATGCTTTAACATCATAAAAATAACATGCACTTGGTTTTATAGTAAAAAAAATTTTTTAAAAGCCTCTACCAACGATTTTTCCGCAGCGCCTCGGAGCACCGCTTGAGCCTTAACGCGGCGCGTTCGGATTCATCGCTTTTGTCATCCTGTTTTACCTTTCAGGATAATAAGTTGCCCTGTTATTTATAGTGCAGAAGATGCTTGAGTTACTCAAAAGATCACCAGGGTACGCTACTGCCAAAATAAACTTGTATTTCAGTACAGGCATCGCTGATTAAAGGTAAACATAAATTTCAAGCATTTTAAGTGCTCGTGAAACTTTAAACGCGTTTTTCTCGAAACCACTTTTTTCAATCTTAGCGAACACATTACTTCAACACGGTTGCATGGATCAGTTTGAAAATTTGACAGTAGCTTCACAATTACATCCTTTATAGAAGTACGTAGGGGTTTTTCGATTCAATGTAAACTTTTTATTTTATAAACAATTTACTGCTTATTTTTTGGCATAAAATTGAATTTTTTTTTCAAAAGTGCACCGTTTCTGCAAAATTTGATAAAATAAAAAATCCCTACGTACTTCTATAGGCAATAGTATGTAGATTTAAAATTTTTTTGGTTTTTTATTCTAGGTCTTATAGTTCACGAGAAATTGGTTCGCTAATGGAAGCGTTTTTTAAAAACGTCATTTTGAAGATTGTCTCTCTCGTCGCCATTTTGTATAAAAAAAATAATAAAAAAATTTTTTTCTATACTTAAATATATGCTCAATAAACCTTCTCAAGAAAAATTCCCATTCCTTTTATTATATTCTCAAAAAAAATTGTCAAAGTTAGGTCTTTTTTTCGACCGCTAGAGTGGTGTTACCCCTTATACTACCCGAAGAGGTGTACAGGGAAACGAGAAGTAAGGTAAGAGTGGGGAAAGAGGAGGGAGAAAATTTTTGGACGGCAAGGGGGGTGAGGCAAGGTTGCCCAATGAGTCCGCACTTATTCAGTCTGCTGATAGCGGATATAGAGGAAGTGCTAAGAAAAGGAGGTTGGGGGGGGTGAAACTGGGAGGGGAAAAGGTGCATTGTTTGGCGTACGCAGATGACATGGTACTGTTGGCGGAGGATGAGGAAGGGATGATACATATGTTGGGGAAAATTAAAAGTTATATGGACAAGAAAAGGTTAGAGGTAAATGTGGATAAGACAAAGGTAATGAGGTTTAAAAAGGGAGGAGGAAGAATGAAGAGAGTGGAGTGGAGATGGAAAGAAAAAAGGTTAGAGGAAGTGAAAGAATTTACATATTTAGGGTATAAGCTACAGAGGAACGGGGGGCAGGAAGCGCAGGTAAAGAACAGAGTTAGGAAAGCAGGAGCGGTGATAAGACAGGTGTGGGGAATGGGAAAGAGAAGGTTTGCAGGAGACTGGATGAAAAGAGTATGGCTAATGGAAAGGTTGGTGGGGACGGTGTTGGAATATGAGGCGGAAATATGGGGATGGAAGGAGAGGAGAGAGGTGGAGGCAATGCAGGAGCGATGGATTAGGTGGACGTTAGGAGTAGACTGGTGCACGCCGGGGTATATGGTAAGAGAGGAGATAGGAAAAGACAAATTTAGGATAAGGGCAGGAAGGAGGGCGGTAGGGTATGAGAGGAAGTTGGAGGAAGGAAGGGGAGGAAGTTTAGCGAGGAAATGTTTTGAGGATATGAAAGAGAGGATAAGAAGAGGAAAGGAAAGAACGATGTGGGAGGAAGAGAGGGAGAAATTCTGGGAAGAAAGAGGAATAGAAGGGAAAGAGATGGAGGAAAAAAAGGGAAGGGGAGAGGAAGTATATGAGGAGTGGGAACAGAAAGACAGGAAAAGGCAAAAGGTGGAAAGATGGGAGAGGATAAGAGAGTCGAGATATAATAGATGGTATGGGGAATGGAAGGAGGAGGGTTTACCGGAATACCTGAGAAAAGGATAAGAGGAAAGTAGATGGAGAAGGATAGTTAGGTTCAGAATGAACAATGAGATGAGAGGGGCGAGATACTGGGAAGAAGAGGAGAAAAGAAGATGTAGGTTATGCGGGATAGAAGATGAAACATGGGAGCATGTGATAGGAGAATGTGGGGGAGAAGGGGAGAAGGGAAACTGGTGGGAAAGAATGAAGGGAATATTGCAGGAAGGAGGAGAAGGGGAAGGATGGATGAGAGAAATAGAGAAAAAGAGGGAAGAGGGGAGAACGGAAGAAAAGGGGGAGGGAGGGAAAAAGGACGAGGGAAGTATGAGGAGGAGAATGAGTGAGGTATGAATGAGGTGGTGGAGAATATATGGGGAATCGGAAGCCGAAGCGAAGCGATAGGTAGGGACGGCTCTTTCTCTCTCTAAAGTAGTAGATAAGTAGGTTAAGGTAGAATTAAGTTATTTGTAAATTAGATGTAAGAGTAGAGATAAGAGTAGATATAAGTATAATTGTAAGAGTTTTGTAAGGTTGGGGAACGCTCCTTCAAAAGCGCCTTCAATCCCTTAGGGGACAAATAAAGAATTGAATTGAATTGAATTGAATAACTTTTTATAGTCGCATATTAGCTAGAAAGAAATTCAGAATTTGAATAAGATAAAATTATGGAGATAATTATTTAATTGAAGATCATTTATTTATTCTTTTTCTGAATTTTATTTGTAACATTTTATCAATATATACGAAGTGTGTTCAAAAAGTATCGCGAATTTTGTTTTTTCAAAAATTATTTATTTATTCATGAATATCTATTTTGTCCCCTTCAAAGTAATCCCCACCAGATATTATACACTTGTGCCAACGTTTTTTCCAATCCTCGAAGCACTTCAAAAAATCATTTTTTGTGATCTTGTTCAGCTCCTCCTTCGATGCTGTCTTTATCTCCTCAATCGTAGCGTAGCGTCGTCCTTTCATGGGCCTCTTCAGTTTCGGGAACAAGAAAAAGTCACAGGGGGACAGATCTGGGAAATACGGTGGCTGCGGCATTATTAGTGTGTTGTTTTTGGCCAAAAATTCGATGCTGTTTTTGGTCGAAATTGAGCAATTTTGGTACGAATTTCGCGGCGACCCGTGTCATGCCCAAATCATTGGTAAAAATCGAATGGCACGAGCCAATCGATATGTTTAGGTCTTCAGCAACTTCTCTAACGGTGATTCGACGATTGACCAATACTATTTTCTTCACTTCATCAATGTTTTCGTCTGTTGTTGACGTGCTCGGGCGTCCGGCGCGCTCATCGTCGTTCACATCTTCTCGGCCCTCGGAAAACATTTTGTACCACCGATAAACGTTGCTTCGGTCCAAGGTAGCTTCACCATATGCCACAGTCAACATTCGGAATGCGTCCGCGCACTTAATTTTGTTTTTCACACAAAATTTGATACAGATTCTTTGATCCATTTTTTGGAATAGGCAAAAATCGAAGACGAGCCAAAACACGTGCAAGCAAAGCAGCTGTCAAAAATTAACTAAACATTCAAAATGGCCGTACTTGTCGGCATAAATGAGAAACATGAGTACCAATATAACGCCACAAAAAAATCGAAAATCGAATATACGTAACCCGCGGACATTCAAAATTCGCGATACTTTTTGAACACACCTCGTATATACATATATATATATATATATATATATATATATTATTTGCAAATGAGAACGAGAAAGTAAAACATAGTAATATTAAATATTTAATATAAAATACATATAATAATACGTATAATAATGCTATATATTTAATATATAATGTTACTTATTGTATATATTTAAAGTATTTAAAATATGTTATTTATTACTTTAAATATGTAAAATATTTGTATTTTTAAAATCAAATTGTCTCTTCGTAAAGAAAATAATTTTGTTAAAATTTATGGAATAGGATGATATCTTTTTAAGGTTTGCAAAAATGACATTTTTTCGCCGTCAATTAATTGCACATTTTCCACTGACGAAACTGAAAGATATGGAGGTTTATTTTCAGGTACTTGCATTTTTCCTATTACTTTATAATAATTGGTGAGCCGTAAGTGAAATTATCTTCAAATTCTCCATTACATGTTATTAAAACAGACAGTTTATAATAACCATCTGTAATCGCTCCAATGTAAAAATGATTATTAGATGATTTTTCAAAAATCATTTTTATATGATGTTCCATTTCTGAAAATAAAATTAAAATATTTTAGATAATAATTAATTCATATAATTAGGAATTTTAATGAAAACAAATATACAGAATGTTTCAGAATTGATAGTTGAAATAAAAGAAGCATATTCTACTAAAACTTAAATTAAATTCTTTTGATTATGTTAGTAAACACAAAATAATAATAACATAATATATATTAAAATGTCTGTTCCTATAATGTAACTGTTATATAACAGAGCATGTCACGTAACTGTTATCTTATTAAAACGGACTTTTTAATATATATGTTATGTTACAGTTACTTTGTGTTTACGGAGTATATTTAATTATATTTGATAATTGTTGTTATGTTTGATTATTGTTATTATTTGATATCGTTAAATTGTTATATTTGATTATTGTTATTATGTTTGATATTGTTATATTTGATTATTATTATTAAATTTACAATTAAAAATCAAAATTTGATTTTGGATAATCAAAAAGTTTTAAATTTAAATATATTGATTAACATATAAGAGAGATTATAATATTAAATTACCTATTATTAAACCACTTTTGGTTCTGGCATTTTGCATTTTAATCAAAGAAATTGTATTTTGTAAACAAATTGGTATTTGTTATTTCTTTTAAAGCCATGTTAAACCTATATTAATGTGTTTATATTATTAAATGCTTTTTTAACAATTATTAATAATATAAATAATGTTCAACATTGAGTTTTATACCAAAATTTTGCTCTGTGAAAGTAGAATTTATTAATTTTGATACTGATATTTTTAGCATAATAATCTTTAATACTTACGTTAAAAAGAAAATGAATGTACTACACAACCGTCTTGGAGTCGATACACACAAGAAATGCTCTACGGTTTTTTGCTAGCGTCTTTTTTTTTCCTTAGAAACGATGAAAAAAGAAATATTTGTTTTTCCTTGAAAAACAATAGAAAGTTAAAAACAAATAAATATGAATAACTTTAATTGTAATTAATAAAATTAATAATATAGAATTTAATTAATAATATTATTCCACATTAATATATTAAAATAATGAAAATAATGACACAGTTTCTCTATACCTATATATTTACATTATGTTTGTCCAAATTTTACGTTATATTCTTTATTTCTAAAAATATTTATAATAAGAAATTAGGCGCGGCTTTTTTTGTTACATAGAGTATTATTTTATAAATGCTAATAGGCACAATAAATAGTGGTAAACTTTGTATTAATAATTTAAATTTAATAATTGATTTTAATTAATATAACAAATAATTACATAAATGTTTTTAATGTAATATTTATTTTAATTTATAAATGTTTTATTATAATATTATATAAATATCTTACTTTTGTTTAAGTTATTATGTATATTTAAGCTCAATCATTCCAGGCAGCAATTTGAATGATAATTTCACTGTTGTTCATAATAAAATTATAAAGATGCGTTTCTACCATTTCTTTTGGTTTTCGGTTGATCTGATTTAAAATGTTGAACTGCTATAACCTGTTATTTTATAAAATAAATTAATTGTATTAATAAAATTTTGAAATATTTTGTTAATTAGGAATAAAATATCTAAATTGGTTAAAATTTATGATCATAAATTATTACTAAAATTTTAATATTATTATCAATAAGTATATAATGTATACATGTGTATAATGTGTATGTAGTATAGGTAAAGTATGTGCATATGTTAGTGTGTGCGTGTGTGTGTACATGTGTGATTTGCGTGAGTATGTACACATGTATGTATATGCGTGCGTATGTATTTGTGTGTGTAAATTTAATTCTATAGTTATGATCAATGTTATAATTATTAATAAGCTGTAACTTACAAAATTATATCATTTTCTACAAGGTGCTCCAAAATTTCTTCGTAAACAAAATATTTTTAATTTTTTTTAGTTATTTACTTTAAAAATTGATGTTTTCTTCTAGAAAAAGAATCCTTAGAAATAATTTAAAGAAAAAAAAATATTTGTCTTTCCTGGAAAAAATCAAGGAAAAAAGATACTTAGAAACAAATAAATATTAATAAGTTTTTAATTTTAATTTTATTTTACTAAATTAAAGTAATATTTTTATTAAGAATTCTTAATTACAAACTTTATAAATAAATAACTATAGACTAATAAATAAATAAATGATAATCCTTAAGAGTCGCCAGTAATAAATAATGAAAAACTCTCCTCCAATTTTAAAGTCGACCAGACTGGCAATAATTTATTTTACATAATTAGTTTAATTTACAACGTTTCGGCTGTCATTGCAGCCCTTTTCAAGTAATCTATAAACAATTATATACATATAAATATACTCTTAATGCGCTTAATCATACAAATAATTATAGATTTACAAAAATATATATGTTTACATACCAGATTAATACAATAAATCATATTTACAGCAAACCCCCGACAAAATTAACCATTGTTTTGATGAACAATGTATAACTGACAGAAGTAAGCCCGAAATAAATACATGTTGACTGTTAGCAGGAAACTTAGTCACTACGCGTTGAGGAAATAGAAAACCAAAGTACTGTGTCTTTCGCAATTTTTAAACCGTCAATACAAAGTCAAATAAATAGATAAATAAATAAATAAATAAATAAATATGTAACATATGACAATATAATATATTAAATAGCTTCAAGAACGCGATCATAAATCCCACTGAAATTCTCCGTATCTTTTTGTAAATTAATGCTTTTTCTTTGGTTTTTTATATAGAACATTTCTGCTATTTCTCTTTTTCTCGTTTGTTTTTCTTGATGCAGAATCACAGGAGAATCCCAACGGAACTCATGATCGTTACAAGTCCGATGCAAACTAACAACCGAGTGTGATGTCGTGTCTTTTTTATTGTTATTTTTATGTTCCTTAATACGTGTTTCTAAATGTCGCTTTGTTTGTCCAAAATATGTAGGCCCCCTCCCCCCCGATAAGGGCCAAGTCACAGTATTGATGAATCGGACTGACTATGTGGGGAAAATGAATTGTTTACTGAAAGATGTTT
>NW_028190096.1:0-5592 GCF_048542155.1 Nylanderia fulva | reverse complement strand
GTTTGGGGAAAGGCTTTTAAAAACAAAAAGGGGCCGTATTACGTTGTTTTGTGTGTGTGGAATTTATGTACGGCGCACGCGGTGCGCCCTTACCCCGGCCCCTTTTTTGTGGATACCGGCGGACAGCGCCCCCGGGGGTGGGCCAATACCCGGTGGGCGTCGCCGTTTTAAAATTTAATCTCTTTCTTTATTGGGGACCCCCCTCGTGCCGCGAATTTGTTAAAGATTTTCAAAAAATGGCACGGCAAAACCCCCCGGGGGTAGTCCCCCACCGAACTCTCAATCGTGCGTTGTGCACCCCGTTTATTTTTTATATTAATATAGTGTCTGTAAACCAAAGTAAATATATTTTTTACAACTTTAATTCCTGGGGTTTTCTTGCCGCCACCACCAAACCCTTATCCGCACAGGGGGTACCCGAGGGGGAAAGTGTCGTCGCGATCTCTCCTCCCCCCGCGTTTGACGCCCGCAAAAAGGGGGGGGCGGGAAAACCCGAGTAAATTAAGACTGCGCCCCGCGAATTTTTTAAATGAGAAAAGGGCGGGCCCACCGGCCCCAACAAAAGGAGTTTTTGTTTTCTCTTTATTATTTTTTTTTTGTTGCAAAATATAATTTTTTTTTTTTTTTTTGGTGATCGAACGGAGAAATCCCGCGGAAGGAACCGATACCCACAGGAGACTTTTTTTTTTCCTTCCGGACAAGGATATTCGTCGAATTCCGCGCGTTTAGGGTTTACCCCTTCCCCCTTTATTTCTCCTTTTTTCAATTTTCCCCCCTCTTTTTTCACATTTTCCCCTTTTTATCTCTATTAACCTCGCCCCTTTTCTCCTCTTTCCTCACAAATACCTGCCCGTTTCACCCCCTGTACTTATTTTCTTCCCGGGAAACCGGAAGCTACAAATTTTTGAAGTGTAAAATTTTTTAAAAAATGCAATTTTTGTAAACATTAATTTCGTTATCTTTTTATTTTTTTGCACGGAAAAGGCCCCCAATCAATGGTGAAAAGAACACAGTTAAAAAGACGTTGTTTTAAAGGAAAACTGCCCAGCTAAAAAAATTATAAGCTTATAACACGAATTCGTGCATGAAAAGAAAACTTTGTTTTTTCCCCTTTAAATTTATTTTTATTGTAATTTATCCTAGGGATGGCTTCGCAAAAGTTTCTTGGGCTCCTACAAAGGGGCTTTGGAGAGTAATAAAAATTAAAATCCCGTATTTTAAAAATGTCTCATGGTGGAAATTACGTTATTTTCATGTAACAGCCGTTTTGTTTAATTCTGAAATGCAGTTATTTTTTGTGGTGTGGGGTTTTTTCTTTACACCAAAGGGGTTATTTTTTATGTGCATAAAAATAAAAAGGGTTATTAAACCCCTCTGAATTTTTACAAGTTTAAAATTTTTAGGAAACTTTTTTAAAATTTTTATAAATTCAAAAAGTATCTAAAAAAAGGGTTTTTATAATGTTTGGGGAAAGCGTCGAGAAAAAGCACAAGAATATCTAATTTTAAAAAAAAAAGGATTTTAAAATTTTGCCCCATAAATGACCCAAAAAATTTTTGCACCTAGGTAAAAGTCAACCCCTTTAGTTTTTTTTTTCTAAGCCCATTTTTTCGGAGAAATTGGCATTCCCAGTTTTTTTAATCACATGTACATATTAAAATTTTTTAGCGGAAATGCATCTATATACATGTATAATATGTATATATTTTACATTAAAAAGATGAAAAAATGATGATAAAGAAACAATACATTCCCCCAAAACAATACACATAATGTAAAAATAGTATATGGTATAAGCAAGTGATGGGTATATTGATTTTGCCTGTAATTTTTTAAAAATTTACAAGTATGCGTACGCACAATTCGCTTTTCTTCTTTTATCAATAATTGAAAAAATAGCAAAAATATTCAAATAACAGCTGAATTTTTATATAATAAAAAGGGAAATATATTAAATAAAAAACATTTTATGCATATATAAAAAGAAAGGGCCCCCCCTCCAGCCCATTCCCCCTGAGAAGCAACCATAAAATTGATTTTTTTCGTCTCTCCCATTTTTTCAAATGAGACATTTGTATTAGACACTTTTTTTCAACAATTTTTTTAGAATTACAAATTTTTTTTAGTATAATGAAAAATGATTAGGAGGAAAAGGTGACGTTTTTTTCTGTATTTTTTTTAAGAAAGTTGTCTCATACGTTTAAAATCAGCAGAAATGTTCATTTCAAAAAATTTTTCCTAAAGCTAAGTTGTAGCAAAAAAGGGCCCCGCAAAGATTTCCCCAAAATATACCAAGGTTGTGTTTGAACGTTTTCAATATATATTATTTTTTTTTATTGGGATAACGGCGATGAATGTAATTTTTTCTTTACCTCAAAGTTTTCGTATTTTACAGCCGATAGATTTTCGACACCCAAAACTTGGTGCGTCAAAAGAAAAAACATCGCCAGTGATTACTGCAATTTTCTCCCAAAAATTGTAAGCTTTTGTCGTTTCAAATTGCTTCAATTATATGAGGATATAAAAAACTTTTTTAAAACTAGAAAAGCCCTGCAAAAGTTCGGGAGAAGAATTTTTTTGAAAAAAACTAACAACGAAAAAATCTTTGATATAAAAAAATCTTTTTTAATAACCAGAAAAACCTGAAATCGTTCTGGGAGAAGAATTTTAAAACAATAAAGAGAATAAAATCGCTTGTATAAAATATCTTTTTTTAATAACCAGAAGCACATGCAATCGTTTTGGGAGAAAAATTTTTAAGCAATAGTAAAAGAATGGTCTTTTTGGGATGAAAAAATTTTTTTTTGTTTTACTGCAAATTTATAAAAAATTATTATTACTATTTACTATTGTAACACTATTTATTTTTATATAAATTTTTTCTACAAAAATTTTAAAAAGCAAGAGACTGCTTTTTTTTTCAGAAATTGTTCTTTTTGAAATAGTATATTATATTTTGTAAAAAAAAAATTTTTAAAAATTTAAACCCCCTAAATATTGAAAAAGAAGAAGGAGTGTATTGAAATCGCAAAAATTTTTTGTGGAGGGAAAAACTTTCAATTTAGAAACATCTTTTTTTTCGAATTATCTCAGAAACAAAAATTTCCCCGTGGATATACGTGCGGACATCCTGGTTATTTTACACATAAAATAATACATTCTTTTATAATATTTATATTTAATTTAAAAATGAAGGCTGGTAAATTAACAAAAATTTAAAAAAATCATATTAGTAGGCCAGAACGAGCAAAAAAAAAGGTGGAAAAAAATTTTTTAAAAGTTAAAAAATTAATTAAAAATTCCCTTCGAATCAAAAAGTTTCGACGCATACAGTCTTTTCAATAAAAAGTTAATATTAAAATACAAAGTAAAAGTTAAAAATCAAACATTGTATTTAACATTTTCTTTTTTTTTTTAAATTTTCTTTATGTTTGATAAAGATGTGTGCAGTCGAAAAGTTTGATTTGAACGGGAAAGTTTTAATTTTTTAACTTTAAAAAAAATTTTTACACCATTATTTGCTCGTTCGTTGGCCCCACTTTTTGATTTGTTTAATTTTATATATATATTATATTATTATATTTAAAATAAAATTTTAAAAATATAAAGAAGGGTAAGAGCAAAAAAGGGATGGGGCGGCGTTTTTCAAAAGAAAAAAAAAATTTTTTTGTTTTGAATTAATACCCTGTGCACCCAAGGACCAAATTTTATTGGGCAAAGGCCAAGATTAAAATTGGAATAAACTTACAAAAGATTTTAATTTTGATCCCCTTTTTTCCCCCAAAGGAAATAAAGTGCGAGAGAAAAATATAGATCCGAAAGTCGCAGAATCGGGAAAAAACCGGCCCTTGTTGCGGGGTGCTTTTCCAACTGAGCTTTTCAGACCCTTTCGATTATCTTTTCTCTTTTAATATATTAATTTGGTAAAAAAAAAGCCTTTAAGCCAGGTGATAAAATTAAGGGTTTTAACTAGGCTCTGTAATAATAAAATAAATTTAACATATAAAGAAGGCAAAAAAGAGAAAAATGCGGATGACAGTGCGTTTTTCTAAGAAACTAAATTTTTTGTTAAAATTAAATACTGTGACAAGGCCCCAAAATTTTTTACTTGGACAGGGCCAAAAATTAAAATTGGAAAATCTTAAAAGAGTTTTTTAATTTCATGATCCCTTTCCCCCAAAGAAATAAAGTCGGGAAAAAATTAGACCGAAAGTCGCAAAATGGGAAAAACCCGAGATTTTCGCTTGCGGGCGATGCTTTTCCCAAAATGGTTTTCAGACCCTTTTCTTTCTATACTTTTCTTTTTAAATAAATGTTGGAAATAAACGCCTTTAACCCCAGCGTGAAAAAATAAGATTTTAAAGGTCGTATATTAAATAAAAATTAACATATAAGAAGGCAAAAAGGCCCAAAAATCGCGGATGAAGGCTTATTCAAACGAAAAAAAATTTTTTTCGTAGAATTAAATCCCTGTGAAAAGGAAAATTTTTTATTGGAAGGAAAGATATAAAATTTGGGAATAATCTTAAAGAATTTTAATTCCATGTATCCCCACCCCTAAAAAAATAAGGCGGGGAAAAAAAATTAGATAAAAAGGAGAATGGGAATCGAACCCGAGACCTTTCGTTTTGCGGGCGATCTTTTCCCCAACTGAGCTATTCAGATCCTTTCGATTCTTACTTTTCTCTGTTATATATATTAATGTTGGAAAAAAAACGCCTTAAGCCGGTGTATAAATTAAGGTTAAATAGGTTTGGAATTATAAATAAAAATTTTAAAATTTTAAAAAGATAGGAAAATAAGAGCCAAAGCGGATGACGGGGTTTATTCAAACGAAACTAAATTTTTTCGTTAAAATTTTAAATCTGTGCACAAGGCACAAATTTTATTGGACACCCCCAAGATAAAAATTGGAAAATTTCAAGAGTTTTTTAATTCCATGTATCCCCTTTTCCCCCCTAAAGAAATAAGTCTTTATTTCTTTAGGGGGAATAGGGATAAATGGAATTAAAATCTCTTGTAGAGATTATTCCAATTTTATATCTTGGCCGTGTCCAAGTAAAAATTTGGTGCCTTGTGCACAGGTATTTAATTCTAACGAAAAAATTTAGTTTCGTTTAGAATAACGCACTGTCATCCGCGATTTGGCTCCTTATTGCCTATCTTATATATGTTAAATTTATATTTATATATTAAAGAGGCCTAGTTAAACTCTTAATTTATACACGCGGCTTAAAGGCGTTTATTACCAACATTAAATATATAACAGAGAAAAGTATAGAATCGAAAGGATCTGAATAGCTCAGTTGGAAGAGCAGTCGCCCGGCAAGCGAAAGGTCTCGGGTTCGATTCCCGATTCTGGCGACTTTCGGATCTATATTTTTCTCTCGCACTTTATTTCTTTAGGGGGAATAGGGGATACCTGGAATTAAAATCTCTTGTAGAGATTATTCCAATTTTATATCTTGGCCGTGTCCAAGTAAAAATTTGGTGCCTGTTGCACAGGTATTTAATTCTAACGAAAAATTAGTTTCGTTTAGAATAACGCACTGTCATCCGCGATTTTGGGTCTTATTTCCCACTTTTATATGT
>NW_028190095.1:0-5637 GCF_048542155.1 Nylanderia fulva | reverse complement strand
TATTTTTATTTTTTTTTCGCTTTTGTTTTGGGTCGTTTAAAAAAAATTCCTTTCCTCATACGAGAATTTATTCTTTCCCGGAGGGTGAGGGGGTTTGAGTGCATCTTTTTGTGAGCCCGCGCAAAGCGTCGCGAGGGTAACAAGTGTTATGTCCGTGTCCCGCCCTTTTGACGATCACCCCCTGTATATACATGTCAGGTTTTTCTATTAGGATCTCTATCAGGGTCTTTTCAGGGTCTCCTATCAGGATCTTCTATCGCGCTAAGAAGTGTTTATGTCTATCGATGCGTTTTTTCTGGGTCTAGTGTCGTGGGTGAGGGGTACCCTCTACAGCTGATCGGCGATTATTTGCATTAAGTTAATGCACGTAATATTATTTGATCCCCCTAGGTTTTATTGGCTTCAAATTTAAAGTTTTTGCTTTACTAGAAGGTATTCTTTTCCGGGTGGGAGTTTGAGGGCGCGCGACTTTTCTTCGGAAAAATTCAGAAGGGTGGTGCGGAGTAACATTTCAGGTTACGTCCGGGTTTAACACCCCCTGAGCCCCTTTCATCCCTTTCATCCCGGGGGTTTTTTATAGACAACCGGCTTTTCAAAGTTTTGGGGCGCCATGATTTGTTTTGGGCAGCGCCACCGAGCGGACGCTTAGAGACCCAGGGCATTTTGGCCTTTTAAAATTGATTTTTCGCTTTTTGTATTTGGGGCTTTAATTAAAATTTTTTTCCTCTTAGAAAAATTTATTTTTCCGGCGCGAGTGAGAGTGTGAGGACATTTTTTGGAGACAGCGCAAGAGACGTCGCGAGGACGTAACATTTTGAAGTGTTTTTCTGTCCCGCCCGTTTGACGATACACCCTTTTATACGATCGTCAGGATTTTCTTTAGGACTTTACAGGGCTTTTTATCAGGCTTCTATCGTCGCTAAAGCTGTTTTGTTTCGATCGTTTTGTTTGGTCAGCTGGTGCGGGAGAATATCTCTGAAAGTGATCGGCGGAAAAAAGTTTACGTCCTCGCATCTCTTGGCTTTTCCAAAAAAAAGGTCACTCAAAATTAAATCGCGTCCGGAAGAAAAAATTCTGTAAGAAGAAGGAATTTAATTAAACGACCCCTACAATAAAGCGAAGAATCAAAAATGAAAAGGCCAAAAATGCCCTCGGTCCGTAAGCTCCGCTCGGTGCGACGCTAACCAAAATTTTCATGGGCCCCAAACTTTGAACCCGGTTTTCTAAAAAAACCCTCCTAGGGGAGAAAAGGGGGAAGGGTCAGGGGAGTAAACAGGGACGTTTAAAAAATAATATATATATTATTTATTTTTATATTAGAAAAGATGATCTTTATTTGTTCCCGAGATTAAAAATTTTAAAAAAAAAAAACCCAAATAAAACAAAAACGTTTAAAAATTCCCCAAATCTAATAACCCACTTAACCTAAACCTTCAAGGGGTTTGACTTCTACTTGGGTGCCCTTATGGCCTTCTCCTTATTTTCCGCAACCCCCCGCACACACCCACTTGCCAGGGGATTTTCTTTTCCTATTGCTTTTACTTTTACATTTCTTCTCCCTTTTTGCTTTAAAACCCAAAATTTTTTCCCCCCCTTCTCTCTTTCCTCAACCCCCTATACCTCTTTCCCTTCCCCCCCCCTCCCTAAAATTTTTTTGACTACCTTTGCCAGTCCTCTCCTTTTCTACTTTTGCATCTTTCCAGTTCCCCCCATGATTTCTCTCCCCAACAAAACCCTGATTTTTTTTTCTCCTCCCCCAGAAACTTTTTTCCAACATCTCTTTTCCAAAACCCTAAACCTGCCCCCCTCCTCCCCCTACTTCCCCCCCAACCTTTTTAAAATTTTCCAAATTTCCTACATTTAATTCCTTATCCATTTATTATTTCGATTTTATTTTTTTTCCCTTTCCCTTTTCCTTGTTCCCCCCCAAATCTTCTTAAAATTTCCGACCACCCCCTTTTCCCTCCTCTCTCTTTTTTCCCTTTCTATCTTTTTCCCCTCTTTTTTAAGTTTTTTTCCCTTTCCTTTTCCATTTAGCCCCCCCTCCCTTCCTTCGCCCTTTTCTCTTTCCCCCAGCATTCTCTTGCCAGCTCATTTCCCCTTTCCTTTTCCATTTTTTTCTAAAAGCCCATGTCTTTCCCCGCTTTTGTTCAAGTTTTCTTTTTAAATTTCCTCTCCCCTTTATCCTGGCGTCCCCTATCCACCCTAGGCCCCATTAGGTCCTTTCCTCTAATCTTTCCACCCCCTCCCCCCCTTCCACCCCCATATTTCCACCCCATGCTCATACTGCCACCATTTTACGAAAACCACACCTTTTCCCCCCCTCCTTTTTCCAAATTTTTTTCCCTACCCCCACAACCGTCCCATAACGGCCGCTTTTCCTAAACCTTTCCTCCCCTGCCTTCGTCTCCTTTCCCTTTGTAGTCAAACCCAAAAAGGAATTCCTTCATTTCCCCTCCATTCTCTCCTTTCCATCTCCACCCCTTTTTTTTCCACCTCCCTTTTTCTCCTAAATCTCATCACTTTGATTTTTTCGATTTAGCCCAACCTTTTTTTTCTAAATTTCTTCCGTCTCTTAAACATGCTCCTTATTTTCCCCCTTTCTCCCAAACCGCAAAACATATTTTGCGATCCCTGTTTTAAATTTTCTCTCCCCTATCTCTTTCCTCCCTTTTCACCCCCCTCTTTTCCTCAAAGCCGCATAAGTATTAAATAGCAGCGGATAGGGGCATCCCTGTCTTACCCCTTTTACCAAAAAACTTCTCTCCTTTTCTTTCTATCTTTATTCTATACCGTTTCCCCCCATCCCCCCTCCCCCCTTTTTTCTCAATCCCTCCTTTTTCCCCCGTCTCCCCCATCCCCTCCATTTTTTTCCCTGCCACCGAGTCAAAGTGCCTTAAAATTCCCCCGAAAATGCTGCACCCTTCCCCCTTTCTTTTTAGTTGTCTTTAATAAAATAGTTAATCAATGGGTTTTGTCCTGCCCCCACCCCCTTCCTAAATCCCTTTTGGTTTTTTTTTAATCCTTTTCCCCTCCCCCTTTTTTTTTCCTCAACTTTCTTTTAAAATATCATTGAAAAACCTTAAAAGGATCAGCTTTTTCCCCATATCCTCCCCCTTTTCCCCCCTTTTCTTTTTTTTGGGACTATCACCCCCTTTCCATCTCTCCGGCCACCCTTTCCCCCTTTTTCCAATACTTGTTCCCAAAAACCAGGCCCAATTTTTCCCATTTTCCCTCCTTATTTCCCATACCTCCATTTGGAAATCCCCATCTATCCCGATGCTTTTCCTTTTCCCCTTTTTTATCGCTCTATAAAATTCTGCCCCTGCTTTCTCCTTTTCCTCTCCTCTTTCCTCTCTTTTCCCCCTTCCTTTTTTCCCTCTACTCCCCTCTTCCCCCAAACCCCCTAGCAACTTCAGAAAAATTTTCCCCCTCTCATCCCAAATTCCTCGATTCCCTCTCTCTCCCTTTCCCTTGTAAATTTTCCAAACTTCGCTTTTTTTTCCCCCCCGGTCCCCCCCCCGCCCCCCAAAAAACCCGACCTTTTTTTTCCCCGGGACCTTCCCCCCCCCCTTTCCACCCCCAGCCCCCACCCCCCCACACCCACCCCACCCCCCCCTTTTCATCTTCCCCTTTCCTTTCTTTTTTACCTTCATTTTTCCTTTACCCTCTCCCCATTTTTTCCCCATCCCCCTCTATCTCTTTTTCCTCCTTCTAGTTCTCCTACCTTCTCCTTAACTCTTGCACTTCTTATTCCAAGTTCCCCCCCCCTTCCCCCCCCGTTCTTTTCTCCTTCCTTCTTTTCCTTTTATTCCACCCCCACTGGTGTGATTAAAATAATTTTTTTACTTTAATTTTTAAAATTTTTCATATCCTCGTCTCCCAATACGTAAATTATATGTGTTCCCCTCCTCCGAAAAGCCCTTTTTCCCTCCTCGCCCTCCTTCGTTTTCCCATTTAAAATTTGTCCATCCTTTTTCCCAGAATTTAACAGTTTTTTTCCCCCGGTTTGCCCTCTGCCCTTTGATTCCTTTTTTTTTCCCCCAAAACCCTCCTTTTCTCCCTTTCTTCTCCCTCACTCCCTCCTTCCTTCCGGTTCTTGCTTTAAATCCCCCCCATTATGTGTATCCTCTTCTCTTTTTCCCTGTCCATGCCCATTTTCTTTAAGGCCTTCTCTATTCCCTTGCCCGCTTTAAATTCAAAAACCCCATTTTCTCCCCCCCCCTTTTACTTTTCCCTATCGCAAAGTTTTCCTTTTCCTTTTCCATCCCCTCTCCTTTCTTGCTATTTTTCTACCCATAACAGCCCATCGCTCTTCCCCTCTCATTTTTGTACCCTTTTGTCTCCCTATGTATCTTTCGGAATTTTTGACCTTTTTCCCAACCCCTTTTCTTCCACAATGTTTTTCAACATAAAAATCCCTTTCCTCAACCTTTCAAAACCTTATCCTTTTTCCCTACTCCCCCCAAATTCCGAACCCTAATTCATCTTCTTTTTGTCCCCCCTTTTTCTTCCCTTTTCCCCCTTTCCTATTTTCGGTTTCTTTCCCCTCTCCTTTCCCCCTTAATTTTTTTTTTTTCCTTTGTTTCCCCAGAAACCCCTCTTTTCCTCACCCCATTCCAATTTTTTCCCCCCCTTTTTTTCCTGCCCCTTTTTTCCCGGCCTCCCCCCCCCTCTTTCCCCTTTTCTCTCCATTATTTCTCCCCCACGTCCTTCTTTTCCCTCCTTTCTTTTCTTTAAAACCCCAACCCCCATTTTTTTCTTTTCTTGCCCCCCATTTCATTTCTTTTTTTCCCTTTTAAAATATTTTATAGGGGGGTGCCCCAGAACTGGCAAAAAATTTTAGCAACCCGGATTTTTGGAACTTTTTTCCGATGAAAATTTTTGAGAAACCATTTTTTTTGAATTTCCCCAAAATTTTTTGTTTTGTATCTATAAACAAGCCTTAAATTCAAAAAGCAAACTATCAAAAATTAAATTAATAATGTGTTTTTTTTTTTCCCACAAGGTTATTTTCCAAAAAAACCCTTTTTTTTTTAACGCTCAAATTGAAATTTTGGGTTTTTCCGAATTTTCCCCGGGGAAAAAAATCGTTCCGAAAAATACCAAAATCTGTCAAAAGTTTTTTTCCATTTGGGCCCCTTTTTATTTTTATATAATTTTATAAATATAATATTTTTTTTTCATTTCCCCGGGGGAAAGGAACTTAAAAGGAAGGCCCCAAAACAAAAAAAACAAAAATATTTTTCTGGTTTGCCGCAAAAGCTTCGTTCAAAAGATATCGATTATTTTTTTAAAAATCATAGAATAAAAATGCAAAATATTATGTTTGTCTTTTTTTTTGAGTTTAGGGGCATTCATAGGCTTCTGTTATTTTCAAACCCGAATGATTTTCGCATTTACCCAAAATTTTTTGTTCATTGAATAATTTCGGGAGTAAATAGTACATATGCCTCACATTCTAAAAGTGAATTGCTATATGGTAATTTTATATGGTTTTTGTGGGAAATACTATCGCTGTCCCGTGAAAACGCCCGCGTTTCCAACAGAAGATTGCCGAATAAGCGTGTATTCTCTTTAAAATTTTAACGACTGAAGAAACTGGGTTATTTACAATGAGCCCAAGCTATGGAGTTT
>NW_028190094.1:0-5676 GCF_048542155.1 Nylanderia fulva | reverse complement strand
TATAACGAAATTTTTGTAAAAAGCTTTGTCAAATGCTTGCAGTTTCTTCGCATTCCTGTTATTGGGATCTGTATAGCAAAACGAACAAGTTAAGCGACATATTTTTATGAAATTTTGCTGCCAATATGTTTAAAGAGTCTAATACACTCAACTACCATTTTTCTGACGGGCAGATGCTTACAAATTCTTTTCGCATTTCTGCCGCTCGGATCTGTACTCAAACTCAGCATTTTAAATGACAAAAACTTTTGTTACTCTGCTGTAAATATGCGTGAAGAGTCTAACGCGCTTTGCTGCTATTTTTCTGCGGGCAGATACTTTAGAATTATTTTCACATTCTGCTGCACGTCTACTTTTAATAAATTATAATAAAATTTTATACTAGCTTCTTACAGCAGACTGCTGCAATAGTGCAGTAAGTACTCATTCAATAAGAGATATTATGCAATTCTGTCACAAATTTGGACAGTTTTCTTGTGCACTTCTTTAGGACGTATCTGAGCTGCCAGATTGTGTTACCAGGGCAGGGTTAGCAACCGAGCGTAAACCGGGATTTTGCGAGATGTTACGCTTATCGAGAACAATACCTTCGGTTTTCTCGTACTCCCGCAGGTATTGCTCTTTAGCATCATTATCCGCGCATTTACTCGGCCATCCGCTCTTGTTTAAGTTATAGAAATAAGTTTATATATTCGGCGAACAATCCACCCTGCCGTGTTTCGCGATTATATTGACTAATTTTATATTCCCAAATTTCATTTACTTTAGTATCTTGTGACTAAACGTATACGATGGCCTTGCGTAATTCGCAGCTCACCCACGTACCCTCGAATTCGCGTTTGCTAGGCTCGTGCGTACATTCCGTCTGCGAAAATGTTTCACAGCAACTACGACACAGTGTGAATAATAATTTTCCGTGCGTGCAATACGGAAGTACGGATGAAATAAATCGCGCGGAGGAAGTATCGTACAGCATACGAGACCTTCGACGGTGTCAAAATTATAATTCGGAACCGTACCGATTAAAGTTGAACATTCATCGCCGATATAAATGTTGGGATGACCGATAGAGAAAGCACCCGTCTTCAATACATACGGGTATAACGAACATACTAGTTTATGTAGCGTATTTTTCCGCACCTGTGATTTTACAAAGAGTCGCGATATTTCCCGTGCGTCTACCGAAAAATGCGTCGCGAGCGGTGTTGTGTTTCACCATCGGATGATTCTCGAGAAATTCGCGCATCTCAACGATTATCCCGCATTTCTCGATCAAAGCTACACTTCCATTTTTCCGTCACCCCCGCCTGCCGAAGCCGCCACGAAGATTGCGAGAATTCGCTCGTATCGCGAGTCATCGTATCTCTACGTTCCTCCAGCCGACAAAAGCGATCTATTGCCGATTTTATCGGGAAAGCACGACGTACATCGTGCCCAAAAGCAAACAGTGGAATTGCAACATGTGACGCAATATTACTCCCGTTTCCGATGTTCTTCATAATACCCAACGACGAGTGTGCCAGCAATCGTACGGTTATTCGCGCGCATACCCTGCGTGGATTATAGACGACCGAGCTCGCGCTCCTTCCATCCAACCACTGTAGAGCTTTGCGCGAATGTATGTTCGTTTTTCTGTATCCGCCCACTGGAATGACGCCCTATTATATTCGGCTGTAAGAAGTTTTTCCGAAAAACTGTCATACACGTTCAGTACCGGCTTTAGGGTAGGCGCAGTGGGGCGACTGCCCGGGGCGCCGGATCTGTAGGGGCGCTGCTGCCCGGTGCCCCATAGAGTCCCTCTAATAAGATGTCGCGACTCTTATTAGAGGGACTCTAATGCCCCCTAGTATGCAAAAGTACCTATATCTCCTCACTGTGTTATACCCTGACATGCTCTCTATACTTTTGTATATCTTTTGATTCTTTTGTCTCACATCTGTATTTATCATGGCTATCGCGTTCTCCGCTTTGTGCGGATCTTCATCGCCACGCTTGACGCTCGACTCCCTCATCACGCGGGCGCCTTCCGTAATCTCTCAAAAACTCTAGTTTAAGCTTTGTCCTCTAAAAAACCCAAAAAAATAAAGTATAAAAAAAAAAAAATACAAAAAAAAAAAAATATAAAAAAATAAAATAATAAAAAAACAAAAAAGAAAAAAAGGAGCTACAAAAACTTTCTACGTCCCCCCGTTGCTCTGGGTAAAGCTAAAAGAAATTTTTTCTGAATTTTTATATGCGTGCATTCTTTTAATCCGTTTGACTTTTTAAAATATCAAAAATGAATGGGCGCCACGAAAATTTTCCCCGGGGGCGCCAATTAATGCTAAAACCGGGGCTTTTACACGTTGAAGCATAGTTGACTTTCTCAAAGGGTTTTTTTACATTTCCTGAGCATAAAAATTTTTCTAAACGCCATGCACGCTCGTCGACGTATATCACTTCGGTACGGCAAATTACTATCCCCGGTTGAAAATAAAAACAGGGTTTTTTTAAAACCGATGTCCTTTATGCCACGCGAGAAAGCATTCGCGTTTTTCGATTTCATGATTTGGGGAGAGTAAAAGCGCGTGGGGTTTAAGGGTGACAAATTTGTTTTTCGATAGTATTGAATAAAGCGGAAAAATCCCTTTACCCGATGTACCCTTTAAAGCCCAAAAGCCTTCGGCCAAACGGAAAATTTGCATTGGCATATAATTCCCCTATCGAAAAAAATTTGATGCCCAAAATTTTAAATACGACGATTTTTTTTGGGTTCAAAATCACTTTCGGCGGGGGAGTTTGCACGTTTTTCACGATAATTAAAATAAATTGAACGTCGAAGCTTTGCATTGGGGCTATGAAATTTATCGTGTAAAAATTTTTTCGTCCTTGCGTAGCAAAGTCGAAAAAAATATTTCCTGGCTTTACGAAAAACAAAACTCTCGCACTGCCCAGTGACAACGCACGGAGATATCGTTTTTTGGGGGGGACCCTTCGAAAATTTTGTTGCGCGACGCAAAGTGTCGGGAGTGTTTTTTTTGGGATTTTGCCCTTTCGGGGCTTTTTCTCCTGCGTGTTTCAAAATCTAAAACACGAAGGCTACGGTCCCCTTTTATCTGCCCAATCCCCGATTTGTCGTTTTTTTGTTTTATTTATGTTTTCTTTCCCCTCACGGAAATTACCGTCACCGTCGTCGCTTCTACTTCGGGGGATGTGTCGACGCGACGGTCGGTAGAAAAAATTAGTGTTCGCAGAGGTTCATTAACACAAAAAGATTTCGGGTTTGCCCGAATGGCATAATCGCATAAAAAACGCCGCATTCGTGCCTCGCTTTTGCTTTTATTTTACATCCGCATTTATTGCAAAATGTATGCCCCTACAACACTCGCGAGCGATTTTCCCGTCAAAATTTTTCCCTTACGATGACGCTCGAAACACGTACACTGAAAAAACGTCCCATTGAAACCCTTTGCATTTTATATTTGCGCGTCGTCAGAGTGTTTTTGCACGGCGGCGCGGTAAAAATCGCGGGGCATTTTTCGAGCACCCCGGGGAAAACCCCCACCTCTATTTTGGAAGCCTACTTACACGTTTCGGAAAAATTTCGAGAACCCCCAGGGTTTTAAACCCCCGCACAAAATAAGGGAAACGTGGTTCAGTTAATGGGTGGGGGTGGAGTATGTTTTAGTTTAAGAATCCCTGAAAAGTTGCAAGGGCACAAACTCCCGAAAATTTCATTTTTTAGATAATAGTCAAAGTTGAAAATGTCGAGCCCGAATTTTCTGTTAAAAAATAGGTAAAGGATTTTTTAAACAATGTTATTCGAATGTATTTGTAAAATGCCACACCCCACGGTACGTAATGATAAAAAAACACCGTCGGGATTTTGGTCACCCAATTGCAAAACGGGAAAGGTTGCGCGATCGGATTTGCACATCATTTTGGGCCCCTGAAAAAGGGCCTTTTTTTGGGTTTTAAAATTCAAAATTTGGGTTTAAACTTTTCCCTTTTTGATTTCTTCATCTTTATTTATACTATTAGAAGGGTCTTTTATGGATAAGAAGTGCGCTGGGATATTTAGTATTGGTTTAGCGTGCTATCCCAAAAACCAGAGAAAACTTCAACATGAGCACATAAACCCCGTGGCGTGAACCTGCTAAAATTAAAATAAAAACCCTTATGGGGTTTATTATTTTTTCCTTTTTCCGGGGCTGTAAGCAATTTATAATTGAGGGTTTGTTCTTGCGGAATGAGAGTCACCCCAACTCTAAGAAGGCCAGCTTTTTCTGGTTTATCAAATTCAAATATTCGATTTTATCGGCCCAGTTTGTCTTGAATATCGTTAGCACAGGTTATTACTAGATAAAAAAGTGTATGGAGTGTTTAAAGAGTTATTCGAATTATTTGTAATACATGTACACCACGTTACGTATAGATTATGGTTTTCCGAAAGACGACGATGCAGAATCGAATTTTGTAAAAAAAAAAGCTTTAGCGGCCGTATATGTTTTTGTTCGGTTTTTGACAGTGAGGGTTTAAAGCGGGGTATTTTTACATCGAGCTTAGGGCGGCACGTTTTTAAATCCACAGAAGTTTAGATAAAATAAGTTCAGTCTGACTTTTATTATGTGAATATGGTTTTAAGTACTCGAGTTTTTCTCGAAAAAGGCTTTTTGAAATCGAATTTGTTGTTTTTTCTGGAGTACTGGGCAACCAAAGGTAATGAAAAAAATCCCCGCGAAAAACGTTCAATATGATTTTTAAAATTTGGTTTTATTTCTATTTATTAAAAAAAATTAAACTCAAATAAAAACCAAATGTTTTAAAATTAAAAATAATTAAAAACATATATCTTTTTTAAATATCATCAAAAATTTAAATTTAAATAGTTCTTGTATTGGATTTTTTAAAGTCCAGACGAAATATGCATCATATTTAAAATTAATAAGATCTAACCCAACCGGGGGTTTTTTAAAATTTGATTTTTATTTGGAACAAAAAAGATTTTAATTAACAACAAATTGAAAAGTGTCAAGTATTGCATTTGCGTAAAAGTAAATTAAAAATTAAAAATTTTTTTATTTTAAAACAGTAAAAACATAAAAAAAAAAAAATTCTTTCTGAGTCTATAGATAAAGAGGTTCAAAAAACATTAATTAATACATAATAAAAGTACCCAAAAATTTTCAGAAAAAAAAAATGATGACTCGTCTATTTTTTTGAGAAAGGCTTTTAAAAAAATTGTCTGTATTGTAGTAGTATTATACAATTTTGTAGAATAATTATTATTAAAAAAATAATAGAATATAAAAAATGAATATAAAAACAAAAAAAAAGTTTATATATTTAGAACTCGTATCAGATTTTATTAGCCAAAAAAATCCATATTTACATATTTTTATAAGATTGGATGGTGGCAGACATAATCTGCAACCCCCAATTCTTTAAAAAAGTATATTGTTCATTTTTAATGAGTAGTAATTTTCGAATTGGGGGATTGGAATAATGTGGGGGGAAACCTTTGTCCCCCGCTTGGGCGATGACAAATAATATTCTCTAAAAAAAGCATTTAAAAAATATGTATCATGTAGATTGATACTGAAAGAAAAAATTTTTTTTCTCCAAGCCGCAAAAAAAAAGTGGTTCGTTTTTTTTGAAAAATTGACAGGTGTAATTATTTGGGCTTTTTTTAGCTTT
>NW_028190093.1:0-5700 GCF_048542155.1 Nylanderia fulva | reverse complement strand
TATTTTTTTTTCGAAAAAGTCGATTTTGCTTGTTTTTAGTGTTTGTTTCTTTCGCGGCAAAAATAAAATGAACGAATTCTTTTTTTTTTTTCTAAAGTGCAGATACTTTTTTAAAAGGGTCGGGATTTTTTTTATCGTCGCAATGCGTAACCCGCGAAATTTTCCCTTTTTTGACTTCGAGTTAAAAATGTTTTTGGAGTTTCGTTAATGATATAAAGTACGAGTGTTTCCCCCAAAATTTTTAAAAAGTATTCGATTTCTTCATATCTTCGCTTCTCTTCGCCGATAATTTTCCTTCACTTTAAAAAAAATCATACATTATGAAAAATTTTATTAAGGTCGCAAGAAATTTTCATCGCATTTTGAGGGCAGGGAAGCGTTTAAATTTAGAGTCGTAAAAAAGCTTATGGGGTTTTTTCCAAATTATAGGGAGATTTTAAGGGGCGTATTTAGTGGTAAAATAAGAAAAAAGTTTGTATAAAAGGCCCAAAAAAAATGCTTTTTTCCATTAAAGCCCCAAAGTGGGAGAAAAAATTGAAAATGTTTACGCTCTCAGAGATTTTTTCACAGTTTGTAAATTTAGACGCTAATTTTTAAAATTTTTTTTAATAATTAATTTTAAAAATTACAAAGAAATATTCTTTTTAGGGAAATTTTGAAAATTAATCATTTTTTTGGTTTTTTTTAAAAGTTGACCCCTAAAATTTTAAAAAAAAATTACCCCTTTAAAATCTATGAAAAATTTTTAGAACATCTGTATTATTAAAATTTTTAATTTTTTTTAAAATTTTTTTTTAAAAACAATGTTTGCAAAAAGAGAAGGCGAGTTATTTCCCAGGCAGTGTAAACCTGCTTATGCTTTTTGCATCCCAAGTTTAAATTTAAAACCCCCCTTTTTTTTGACTTCCCCAACGGTCTGTTGTCGAGATTATTTAGTTGGTTGTTTCCAAAAAAAAAGAGGGAGAAGAAGGGGAGGGGAAAAAAGGAAGAAGGAGAAGAAAAAACTCGCACTCATGAAATTGTCATGTCATTGGTTAATTTTATGATTATTCTAGTTTTTAAAGCGATTATTCCAATTATCATTTTTCGTTATAAAGTTAAAGAACATTTTGTTAAAATGACCTTGTTAAGAATTGAAAAGGTCGATTACAAAAAATTATTCAATTTTTTTTTTTTTGAAAAAAAAAATTTTTTTTTCTTTCTCGATTTTTTTTCTAAAGTAAAAAAAAAATCTTACAAAAAAAAATTAAATTTTTTGAAAAATATGCGCGGAAAAGATTTTTGCAAGAATATTAAAATTTTTAATATTTTATTATGAATTTAAGCTAAAATAAAAAGACGAGCGGAGGGGGGGGGGCAAAATTTAACCCAAACCCAAAATTTTTTTTTATTTAAAATTAAAATTAGATTGTTATAAAGATTTTTTATAAAAAGCTCTATAAAAATTTTTTTAAAAAAAAAAAAATTTTTTAAATTTTTATTTAAATATATGAAATTAATTTTAAAACTTTTTTTTTTTTAAAATAAAAAAAATTTTTTTTTGTTTTTTTGGGTTTTTTTGTTTTTGGTAAAAATCTTTTTTTTTGCTTTTTTCTTTTTTTTTTTAATTCTTTTTATTTTAAAAAATTTAAAAAAAATTAAAATTTTGAAATAAGATTATCAAAAATTTTTATCGTACCCTCGAATTTTAAATTTTTTCCGGAAAAAATCTATAAAGCACCTAAAAATTTGAGGGGTTCCAAAAATAAATTTCTCCGGGGAAAGAGAAAAGGGAAATGGTCTTTTTTAAAAAAAAAATTATTTTAAAAAAAAAATTTTTTTTAAGTTTTTGTTTAAGAAATAAAGTTACAAAAATTTAAAAAGTTCAACACAAAAAATTTTTCAACAGGTTGTTTCTTTTATTTTTAAAAGCGCGAGCCGTCTTTTTTAAAACAGGTCCGA
This sequence comes from Nylanderia fulva, assembly GCF_048542155.1. Classification (NCBI taxonomy): domain Eukaryota; kingdom Metazoa; phylum Arthropoda; class Insecta; order Hymenoptera; family Formicidae; genus Nylanderia; species Nylanderia fulva. Next base: position 3,759 of record NW_028190093.1, on the reverse strand, counting down.
AATTCAAGGTCCCTTTTTGGTAATGTAAAGGAGGCGTCGACTTATCGTTTTTATAGCTACTATTAAAAAATCCAGCGCTAATCGCTCCCTCCTCGCTGATTGGGGGCGAGTCTCGCACGGATGTCTAATATTACGCCATTGTGAACATGATCGTACTCTAATTTTAATTTATCAATTGGTTAGACATTCGTATACCTTGTTTTTATAACAATGTTCACGGTGTGTGAAAAAAGTGTTACATTAAAGGTTTCACTGAAATCAAAACGTCATCGGTAAGAAAAGGCTCGATAAAAGGTCGGGACGATAAGGTAGGTGAGTTCTTTTGGTCTGTTGATTTTTGTTGAACGTCGTCTGCTCATTTTTCATTTTTTTTAAACTAAAGAATTTAAAGGGAGACAAATAAAAAAAAAATTAACCTGATGTTTATCAATTTTTTAAAAAAGTAAAACAGCTTTTTTTTTATCCCTTTTATCTAAAATTTTTTCATGGTCGAAAACAAGAAAATTAAGAATTTTTTTCTTTTTATTACAAAACGATTTTCTGTAAAATTTTATTTTAATATTATTTGAGACAATATTTTTTATTTCATATTTTAGTTTTGGGAAGAATTTGATATTTGCTTTGTAATATTTTTAAAATAAGATTAGAAAATTACATTTTTCTTTTCTATTACATTCATGATTTTATTTCATTGTTACGATTGTCAACATTGTTATTTTGAGACTGACTATTGTTTGTATTTCTAGTTTTTTTAAGAAAATATTGTACTTGTTTTAAATAATTTTTTTTAAATAAAAATTTTTCATAATTTTACGTCAATGAAAAATTAAAAATCAGGGAAATTATATTCCCCTTTTTTATGTTTGTTACATTTAAAAATAAATAAATTTGTTTTTACTGCGCATTTGCCAGAATGCATGATTTTTTTCATATCCACTTTTATCAGATATCGCGATAAAAGAAAAACAATTTAATTTCGCGCCATTTAAAATATTATAAAAACCCTTTGAGAAATCTCAGGATATGCTTATCATATATTATATTTCTTTCTATATATACTCTGAGTGTAATTTAAAAAAAAACATTGCAAAAAATCAGTTTTTACACATGAAAATTTTGCAAATTGCCCAATAGTAATTATACGGGGTTCAATCGGAGGATTTTATTCTTCCGAGATTATCAAGCGCTTATCATTTCAAAGGTGCTGACATGATCTAGAAAGACATTACAATAAGTTTTCACAAAAAATGTTTAAAGTAAAGTGTTTGATCAACTTAAAATGTAGTGTAAAGAAAGTTATTTTCACTAAAATTGTTTTCTTTGTGGACAGGAATTAACTGTTATATCACTTTCCCCATTTTTATACCTAAGTATAAATTGAGTGAATTTTGTGTATTATTTGGGTAAAGTAAAATTCAAAATGTAAAAAAATCATCATATCTTTGCAAGTTTGCAATTTTTGCTATGTATCTTTAAACTGATTGTGAGTTTTATAAATTAAAATTCTATTAAAGAAAAACTTTTATCTAAAATTAACTAAGAAAATGCCGTTTTTTTTAAACTTTTTATTTTCGCAATATTTAATTTGGGAAAAAAGCTATCCTTTGTGATTGTTTATAACTCGAAAATTTTGGGACGCCTCGATATTTTTGTTAAGAAAAATCATCTTCAAATTGAAAATCTGCTCTTAAAAGAACATCTTATTAGCATATTTATATATGTAAATAAATTTTTCTTTTTTTCTCTCTTCTCTTTTTTTTTTCATGCATAATGTGTATGTCGTAAACTAGGCCCTGGAAAACACATTCGCGAAGTGTTTACTTCGAATAAGTCCTTTTCTTTTCACGCACCGCTTTTTTTTTTTTTTCTCTCTTCGTCAACGCAGGAGTTTATTAAAACGACACTTACGGCGAGGTTATCGCATTGCAATTCAACATATACTTCGATAGGTTATGTCCACACAGATGATATCTGTCTTGCAGTAATGCGTTAATTACGATCTGCTTCTCAGTCTGTAGCGGTTCGATAAGAAGAGACGAGGATAAAGTTCCATTACGTTTTCTGTCTATTCGTCATTAAAACGCAGTTGATGGGTTCTTCCGTTTGTCCCATGTCGAGGAAAAATTGATCAGGTATGCAAAATATGGGGTGACAGAGCTGCAAAGAAAAGTGTTTATCATAATCATATAAATATATGCAACATCAGATTTTTGTGCACAACAAATTTTCTTCGAAATTATTTAGAAGTAACCAACATCTATATTTTATTTCTGACAGCTGACGGATCCAGGATTAGGATTGGGACAGCGGAAATTTACGCGAACCGTGACAGTCATTTTAGGTTTGTTCTTTTTAGTTGAACTGGCTACACTAGTTCAGAGCAGTTCATTCTTTTTACCCACATTGGAAGGAAAGAGATAAATTTTGAACTAGTGCAGCCAATTCAGCTAAAAAGAACAAGTTTTTACAATCCTCATTAGGTTTGTTCTTATTGCTGCACTGGTGAACTAGTGAACTAGTGCACATGGTGCAGTAAGTTAGAGTGAAACAAAATATACTTGTCTTACTTTAATTTATTGCACCAGTTCACCAGTGCAGCAACAAAGACAAACTCATTAAGTTAACCTCCCACCCAGGTTAGTTATAAGTCGTTCGTTTTAGCTGAATTGGCTGCACTGATTTAGAGTTTATCTTCTCACTCTACATGGGAAGGGAAGAGATAAACTCTGAACTAGTGCAGCTACAAAACCGAACTGACCTTCGGTTGTTCTTTATTGCTGCACTGATAATTAGTGCAATGAGTTAGAGTGAGGCAATACATTTTGTTTTACTCTAATTTACTGCACCAGTGTACATATTCACCAGTGCAGCAATAAAGAATAAACCCTGTATATCTGGGATGCACTAATGATACTGATGTAGTAAATTAGAGTGAAACAAAATATACTTGTCTCATTTTAACGTATGCACTAGTGTGCACTAGTGCAAGCAATAGCGAACAAATCCAATATCTTATTTAGCGCCAGGTTGAGAGAAGGTTAATTTAATAATAGAGATCATTTGGGGCTTTTCAGCAAGTGTTTTGGTGAAATTCAAATAAGTCGAATCTAAAAAAAATTTCGCATATAATTATTTATTACGATGTTGTTATCTGTTCGATAAAAACGGTCGTCTTTATTCAGTTTCTTACAATACATATACGATATCGTGCCGAGTGCATCTTTAGTAGATATATTAGCTTTCCGAAAGCTTTGTGAGATATTAATATTTTAATGTTTTATTTAAGAGAAATATCTTTCTCCAATTAATTCTTAGATTCTGTGTGTTTAAAAAACTTTCATAATTTAACTTTTAAATAAAATTATCATTAAACTCATATCGACTTGAAATTAAATACGCTTCGCTGTGTGTCCACCATCTTCAGAGTTTTACTTAATGATATTAAAAGTTTTTTAAAATACATTTCAAATATTTCTTGTGTTAGAAATATTTAAAGCATATAAAATATAAAAAAAATATTTAAAATATAAAATTTTTATATGCATTTATGTTCACCTTATTACTTAACACTAAGAAAAAAGTAACGGAAACTAACGATTTTTAATCGTTACTTTTAAGTAACAGTAATGAGTTACTTTTGTAAATCGATAACGAGTAACGATAACAAGTTATTTTTTACTAAAAATAACGGTAATAACGGTAACAAATTACTTATTAAAAATAACTTTCCCAACTTCGGTTTTAATTAATGCCTGATTT
>NW_028190092.1:0-5714 GCF_048542155.1 Nylanderia fulva | reverse complement strand
GGTGATAACCTTGTAGCCGAAAATGGTGGGTATAAATTTTCTTTGGTAAAAGATGTTATTTTTTGCCATTTGACAAAAATCGAAAAAGATCCTATAAAAAATTAATAAAACTAAAAAAAAAATTGCAACAAATTTTTTGCGAATTTAATAAATAATGGTGTTTTAAAACATTAAAAATTTAGACCACAACAGTGTTCGATTTTAAACGCTGCGCACGTTTTTACTTTTTGCCCATTTTTTTTCCCAAATATTATCCCTGAAATGCAAAAGTGTCCCTTTCCCCCTGCATTAAATCTTGTTATGTCCCAAACGTAATAAAGAAAACAAAATAGTGTCCTAATTAAACGGCCCAAAGATTGGGTTGATTTTCGGGCCCAATTTTGGAGATGTTTTTTTTTTAGCAAAAATTTTGAGAAATCAAAAATTTTGGGTTTTATAAGCGATTGAAAAAACGGGGGGGAATTTTTAAAAACAAAACGTTTTGGATTTAAAAGTCAAACAAAATTCTTTTTCGTTAATTTCAGGAGAGATTAACTATAATAAATTTAAATTTTGAGGCTTAGTTAATAGATATATAATGACAAATATTGGAAAGTTATAAAAAATGTGACCTTTTTTTGACATTTTTGCTGAAAAAATCGTTTCCCAAATGACCAAAGAAACCCCTTGTAAACGTTGGTCCGTTCGTACGAAAACCCGTTATTGTTTTGGGAAACTCATTGGCCTTTTATTTACAATGGGGCCACAGACAGAGAAGACAAAAATCACAGAGAACAGTATTAAAAAAACGCGTAAAAGTGCGTAGCAAATATAAAAAACCTAAAAACCCCTTAAAAAAGGTAAAAAAAGGCGACCTTAAGGGCACCCTTTAAAAACAAAATTATCCATTGAAACCCCTGTAAAATAGAATTTGTTAAAAAAATTATCGATTAAAAACCCTTAAAATCGTAAAAAAAGTAATAAAATAAAAAAAAATTGCCCCCAAGGAAAGTAAAACTTGTACCAGGGGAAAAAATTAAAAGTTGCAAAAATAATAGATCGTATAAGAATCAATAAAATTTAAATTTGCAAATGTAAAATTTTGTCCAAAAAAAAAATTACTTAAAAAAAAAGAAAAACAAGATGCCAAGCCCATGCCCCCATGTGAAAAAGGTTTTAAAACAAAAAAGTTTTTAAGAAAAAAAAATTATCAATGACAAAAATTTATGTTTAAAAAAATCCTCAAAAAAGTAATGCCCAATTATTGCCGCGAAAAATAAACATTTTTATAAAAAATTAAAAAATTTAAAACTAAAAATTTTAAAAAATTAATAAAAAATAAAAAGAAATAAAAAAATTTTAGAAAAAAAAAAAAGGGGGCGCGTGTAAAAAATATTCTAATGATATTAAAAAAATTGAATTTTTAAATCATTGGGGCCCCATTTTTTTTTAAAAAAAATTTTTTTATTTCTTTTTTTTTTTATATTAATTTTAATTGCATAAGTTTTTAAATTTTAATTTTTTTAAAAAAAATTTTTATTTTTTCGCGCATAATGGACATTACTTTTTTAGAGATATTAATTTTTAGAACAAAAATTTTTTGTCAATGATAATTTTTTACTTAAAAATATTTTTTGTTTAAAACTTTTCACTGGCGCATGGTTTGGGCATCTTGTTTACTTTTTTTATAAATAAGTTTTTTTATGGTCAATTCTAAAATTTGCAAATTTAAATTTTTATGTTTCTTTACACTCTATTTTCTGCAATTTTAATTTTCCACGGGTAAAGTTTTTTTTCCTTTGGCGAAATTTTTTTTTTTTTCTTTACTTTTGTTACGATGTACAGGGTTTTTAAAAATCGAAATTTTCATACAATTCTATTGTACGGGGTTTGCAAGGGATAATTTTTTGTTAAGGCGGCCCTTAACGGTCGCCTTTTTTTACCTTTTTTTAAAGGTTTTTTAGAAAATTTTTACATTCATTTTTTTATGAAAAAGCATTTTTTAAATAAATAAGAAAAATTTTCCCTTTTTCTGGCATTTTTTTATTTAGGACATATATACCAAAAAATTTAAATTAAAAAATTAAATATTATTCTCACACAATTGATCAAAAAAATAATTTTAAAAAAAATTATTTTAAATTTTTTAAAACTTTTTTTATCATTGGGATTGATGGAAAGGATTTTTTTGCTCAGTGTCATTCAAGTTTCCCCGTATAACCATAAATTTGGTAATACATGGCTAATTTGACAAAGGGTTTTTGATAGATCCCATGGAATATTGGGAATTTGTGGGACTGCAGGATCCACCAATTCAGCCTACATTAAAGAACGCATTTATTCCCATATTATTTGCTTCCCCGTTATTGGCATATGCCTTTTATATTAAAGCTGTAGAAGCAAAACTTTTTGAAAACATCTATCTTTATGTTATCGTTTTTTTAAAAAAATTTGCGCAAATTTTTTATGGCAATAGCTTGTCCTCCTCGTTAAAGAGGCTTAGACTTTAATATAATCTTTTATTTTAAATTTCCCTTTATCGGGGAAATTCAGCTGCTTTTGACTATATTTTTTTGCATCCCCAAAAAAAAACAACTTCAAAACCCCCCAGTTCAAGCAAGAATTTTGAATTATTATTTTAAAAAATGGGGAAAAAAACTATAAAATAGCAATTAACCTTATTTTATACTTTTAAATCTTTGAAAAACTAACTCTCTCTTAATTTTTTATTATGAAAAAATCTCGGTTTATATGAAATAATTTCATTGTATTTTTAACTTTAAAAAATTTTGCAAAAAAAATAATCATACATTGTTTTTCTCCCCCATAATATAAAAAAAGATAGGTAAATAAAAAAAATAAAAATTTATTTATGATATCCAAAAAAATAAATAAATAAAAATTTATATATATATTATATAAAAAATTTTGGGGGTTTTTTATTTATATAAAAATTTTAAAAAAAATCTTTTTTAATGCTTTTAATTTTAATACTACAATTTTGTTATTGTATTTAATTGTTTATTTATTAGATTTTATTTTATTTTAAAAAAACTGCAATATTATTTGTGCACACTCATATGTATGTTAATTAATAGGGCCCAAAACCAATTTTTTTTTTCCACTAAATAAAAACAATCTCAATTTAAAATTTAAATTTAAAAAAGTACTGTGATTTTTATTTATGAGAAAATGAAAACTTTTATAATTGTTTAATACAAAAAAAAAACATGTCATGAAATTACTAATATAAAAATTTTCTAATTTTCAACCTTTTAAAATATAATATTGTTAAAACCCAAAAAAGAAGCACTATTTAAAAAATCTAAAAAATTTATATATTTTAAAATTTGTAATTAAATACTCTTTTTTATAATTTTTTAAGCTTTATCTTTTATTTTCTTTATTTTTAATTGAAAGAATTAAACCAATGAGCTACAGATAAATTAAAACAAAGAAATAAATCTTTAAATTTGAAAATTTTTGTTTTTTTTAAATACAATCAAAATGGATTTTTTACACTATTAAAAAATTTAATTCTTTATTTGGGGGGCCCCAAAAATTTTTGGTTTTTTGCTAGTATCGCAAGAAAGTTAAATCATTTTTTTGGATTTAAAGTCCTAGACAGAAGGCTTTTGAAATTCTTTCAAACTTTCGTAGAACTGTTGTCGATTTTCTAAATTTGATTTATAGAATCCTTAAAAAAAGATAAATTTTATAAAAATTTTTTTTACAACACAAGTAAAAACAGTCATGATCTCATGTAATCCCCCGCATTCCCACTTTGTTCCAACTACCCTTTTGAGACTGAATTTGTTTTTATGTTTCTTCAACCTCTTATAAAAATTTTTCTCGAATTTATAATAAAAATTTTTATTTTAAATATTCCAAACGAAGCCAAAAATATGGAATAAATGCGTTCTTTAATTTTAGGGTGCAATGTGGTGGGTGACTGTAAGTCCGACAAAATTCCAAAATTCCTGGGAATCATCAAATCTATATTGTCATACTTAGCCATGATTTTCACAATAATTTTGGTAATAAAAGGCCAGATGCTTGCAATACAATGAGCAAAAAAGATCCTTTCCACTACAACACAATGATAAAAATATTAAAAAAAATTTAAATAAATTTTAAAAAATATATTATTTTATCAAGTGTGTGTATAAATTTATTTTGTTATTAATTATTTGGTATATATGTCCTGCAATAAAAAAGCCGGAAAAATGTAAAATATTCCTACCGCATGATATTAGATTTTCTTGTTAAAATGGAATGCTGCGATGATAATAGCCTTTCCCAACCCCTGCTCAAAATGAGCTGATAATGCTACCCGCTTGATGACAACTGAAAAAAAAATTGAAACAATTTAAAAAAAAATTAAAAAAAATGCATACTCATAATAGGGGATTTTATAATTTAAATATTATTGAAAAAATAGCAAATACGATTTTGTTTTCAGGGGGTAACTTGGGACATAAATTATTTGAAATAAAAAATTGCCCAAATAATAACAAAAATGAATGTAAAATTGAAATTTAAAATATCTAACCCCGCACGGTCAATTAGCGGAGGGCCCCTATTAAAAATATTGCATACCAACATGGCATTTAATAATTGAAATATTTTTGAAATATTTGCCAAAATTTTCAAAAAAATAACATTTAAAATTGAATGTAAAAAATTTAAATTTAAAAATTAAAAACCCCCCACGTTTTATTGATTGAAAATTCTAACCCCCCCGCTGTCAATATAGCGGGGGAACATCGCCCCTGTTTTAAAATGCGAGAGGAAATTTTCCCAAACAATTATTTTTGTGTTGTGTAGTTTATATTGTGTGGATTTTTGTTTTTAGTTTTGGAAATAAGTTAGCACGATACTTATGTTTGCTGGTCGATGATGACAATGATGACGGGGAGTTTCTAAAAGAAATTTTTTAATTTCGCTTTTCAAAATTTTATATCTTGCTTACAAATCCCGTAGAGGAAAAAAAGACACTTTTATTATAAATTCAAAATCAATCATCGATTTAAATCTAGTTAAACTCCTTGCTTCACCGTTATTGAGAATTCGAAAATTTAAAGACTCAAAGTCCGAAATCGGTTAAATACAAGGTTGTCTCGGCTACGGCCCCTTTAAATGGTCGCGAGACCCTACCTTTCTTGATAAAAATTTTTTTAAATTTAGATCTTTTAAGCTTGGGCCCAAAATAATACATTAAAATACTAAAAAAAATTTTTAATTTTTTAAAAAAAATATACTTATTTTAAATATTATTTAAAAAAGTACCATTTCCATTTCGAGAATTTTTTTTTAATGTTTCCCTTTTTTTGTGTTAATTTAATATTTTTTGTAATTTTTGTTTCTTCTGTTTGAGGTTTATTGTAAAAATAAAAATGGAAAATAGAATTTCCAACAAACTTTTTTTTTCTTTTCTCTTTTTTTATGGTACATCAGTGACAAAAGTGCACGACGGGAGGAAGCTTTTTTAGGGTTTTAGGTAGAAAAATTTAGAAAAAAATGGACAAAGAGAAAACGTCCGTGGCACAATCGAACAGTGTTAGCGAATTGAAATTTTTTTTAAAAATTATTCGCGAAAAATTTTTTTCACACTTCGATTATATAATTTTTTTATAGGATCTTTTTTGAATTTTGTCATAATGACAAAAGATTAATCTTACCAGAGGAATTGTACCCATTATTCTCAGCACAAGGATACCCATCGAGGATATTTT
>NW_028190091.1:0-5726 GCF_048542155.1 Nylanderia fulva | reverse complement strand
AAAATAAGTAAGAGCGTAAGAAAAAATATGTGTGTTGTAGAAAGGGGGCCCGCTTTTTTTAATATTTTTTTGGCTAGGTAATTTAAAAATTTATAACCAACGTATAAAAACAGTCGAGGGGAGAATTAAGTATTTATACGTCCCATGCTCTGGCAAAAAAAAAATATTTCAAGTATGAATAAAGATGTTAATTGATACAAAATTGCGAGATTGTCGTTGTACGAGGGAATTTAATCGAGCGTACACGATAAAACGACCTCGATGTGACTATCTTGAAGCAAGTTGTATATATCTAGACGTAATATTAATTATTCTCGCGATAAAAAAAAAGCATTTTCTATAATATATTTCTCGCTTATAAATAAAAATCAGAATTTTATGATATAGGTAAATGTTCCCCGCTAAAAGTATAACATTATCGCGAAGGGCGTTTGATATTTCTATAAATTCACTTCCTTTTCAATAAATTACATTTGTAAGTAAATTAATGTACCCGAAAATCGATCAATTGATTCGCGAATATATCCGCCTTGAACAAACAAAACAATGACTCGGCCCCCCCGCAAATAAAAATGAAATATATCGATATGGTTTTAAATGTAAATGGGTAAAACAGAAGTCTAGGAAAGCGAATAATGACGTCGTTTATTTTTTAGGGGAGACGTTTGGGGCGAGAACCGCGCATAAAGCCGACTGACATAGCAGGCCTTTTGCAGCTAAAACTTCCATTCTGTTTAAAAAACACAGTGAGCTCGATGCTCCAGGAGTTCTTAAGGTCAACCATTCGAATTGATCCGCTTTTTGTTCCGAGTCAAAAGCCCGTTTGTTCCTAATCTGTATACGTTGATCTAATACACATTTTTAAATTATTTTTTCTTTTTTCGCATACTACGAATCCACTAAAATTTTCAAGAATTTAAGAGATATTTATATATTCGTTATCACATTAATTTTGAAATTTGTAATTAATTAAAACTTTAAATTTTATCCACGATATTATTCTTTAATGCATATATATAATATATATATAATTAATTAATCCTTTGCTATGTTTTACCTTATGAATATCTAAGTCTCATTAATTTGTTAAACCTTTCGGTTTTGATTCGGACGAAAGAATCGAAGATTTAGAGAGGGCAGTTAAAGTTTCTCAATTCTAATGCTTCTGTTTCGTAACAGCTTGACGCCAAATCGATGGACAATTGCGAATTGAGTCCCGCACGAGCGAAAATTAAATGTCAAATTTCGGGTGCCCCTCTTTCGAATATTCAGTAGATAATTCAGTGCACGCGTGAACTCCGAAAAAAAGAAAAAAGAATAGAGTGTTGACGTCGGTGGAAAAACCGTGGCGCGTTTGGTTTGGGCCGAGGAAAACAAAAGGCGCGAGGTTACGCGACAAGGGGGAAATTGCACCGGAAATTTGATATCGGACTGGGCCGCCGATCGAAATCCCCCACAGACGGGTTTGTCAGGCTTCTTGACCCCAGTTTTGTGGGGGGGGGGGTAATTCCCCCCTACTTTGTTTTTAATGCACGGAAAGAGATTTTGGGGTTTAAATATGGGGAAAAACGTGGTCGCTCCGGCGCCGGGAAGCTTTGTGCGATCGATGAAGATTTGGGAGTAGGCGACGTTTAGTGTTCCAAATCTGTGCTAAAAAAAATCTTCATTGCTCGTCGATTTGGGACAACTCTCTGTAATTTCCCCTTTTGATAGATGTGACGGGAGTTTTAAACGGAAAAAATTTTTTTTTTATTTACCCTAGTTTCATGTATTGTTTTTAGTCTTTTGTGTCGAGTCATTGTTTTAAAAATCTTGAAAAGGTTTTTGGGGGGGGTTTTTTTGGGGGAAAACGGGAAAAAACAAAAAAAAATTTTACTTGCCCCCAAAAAAAAAGCAAAGAAAAAACAAGGGAAGCCTACTTGTTAGATCATAATCAGATTAACTAGAAAGTAAAAAGAAGAGATTCCACATACACAAAATTATAAAGTTCTTTTTTCCCGCGAAAAACAAATCAAAGCGGAACCCCTTTTTAACAGCCCCCTTCTAACTTAAAATTGTTGGATCAGCATGATGGTTTCTGGGGAAGAAAAAAAAAAAAGAAAAAAAGAGAGTAATGATCATGTAAAAGAGAGACCTAGAAAAGGGAAAAGTATAAAACTGAAGTAGAAATTAATCACTGTAATCCTGTCAAAGCGCCCAAATTTCCCGTGTCGAAACTTTCCGCAACCTTTTCGGAGATACGCGACCCGATCGATTCGTCGCTACCGATTGCAAAAGCAAACAAGAACCGGCGATTTGCGATTAAAGTTTATCGATTTAAACGGTTTTTTGAATCGCGGCTCCTATTTTTGGGATTTTTATATAAGAGAATTTTTAGCATTCTCTCAAAAAACAAAGCCCCCGCTTTTTATTAGGGTTCTCGAATAACAAAAAGGGTATTTTTGTTGGCGGGGGGAAAAAAAGGAAAAAATAGTTTTGAATTAAATTTTAAAATATAAAGATTTCGAAAATTATAAAATTGAAATTTATTTTAAATTTGACATTGATGGTGCTCTGCTTTAGAGAACAAAAAAAAATTTTTTTGGAAAAAAAAAATTTAAATTTCCGAAATTTTGGCAAAATATTTACGTTTTACAAGTATAAAAAATTTTTTTTTTTAGTTAAATTTTTGGGACTGTAAAGTCCCCTTTTAAGGTATCTTCTCAAAAAGTTTTTAAATTTTTTAATTTCCCCGAGATTTGGGAGATATGGGGGAGTGCTCAAAAATTTGAATTTTGGGGGAAAAAGATTTTTAGGGAGTTTACGATCAATTTTTAAAACTAAAAAAAAATTTGTATTTAATAATAAATATTTTAAAAAAAAAAACATTATTTACTTTTAAACAGGCGCCCCCTTAAGTAACTTCGAGTAAAAGAAATGAATGTTACCGTTTACACTTCATTTTTTTGAATAAGTTTTAAAATTAAAATAGGGTTACCTTTAAAAGAAAAATTTTTTTTTCATTTTAAAATGAATTTATTACCTTTTTTTTATAGAAACCATTCATAAATTTGTTCAAACTTCATATTCTAAAAACTCACTTTAAAAAAAAAGGTAAAAAAAAGGGACCCTTAAGGGCACGCCCTTAACAAAATTATTTATTGAAACCCATGTAGAATCCTTCCATTCAAAAACCCCTGTAGAATCCTTTCCGTTGGAAAAGCAGTCGCCCCGGGGAAGCGAAAGGTCTCGGGGGTTTGATTCCCGATTCAGGGTTTTTGGATTATATTTTTCTCTTATTCATTTATTTTTTTTCCTAGGGGGGGTTTTTAAAGGGGTATTGAAATTAAAACTCAAAATATGAGATTTTTTCTATTTTTAAAAACTTGGGGCCGGTCCCAAATAAAAAATTTTGGGGCCTTGTGCACCGGATTTTTAAATTTTAAAGAAAAAATTATTAGTTTGTTGGTAAAAACATTGTCATCCCCCATTTGGTCTTTTTGCCCCCTCTTAATTTAAATTAATTTTTTAAAAATTTTTTATTTTAAGGGGGTTTAATTTTAAAATCCCTTTTAGAATTTAAAAAATTTTGCAAGTAAAAAAGACAACATAAAAGTTGAATATAAATCTAAAAAAAAATTTAAAGTGAACTTGTCATGTATGTGTATCTTTTGTCAAAATTTAAAGTATCACAAATTTTTTTTGTAAAGCTCTTTCTCAAAAATCGGGAAAAAAGCCTGAATAAAACCTTTTTTAAAAAATGAAAAATTAATTTTAAAGGAATAAAGGAATACGAAAAAATTTTTTATAATGATAGTATTTGTATTAAAAATTTTCAAAAAAAGTTTTTTACAACATTTTATACTTTTCCGTCTTAAAGAATATATAATTTTTTAAACAAAAATTTTATATTTTACGTCCTGTTTCCCTAAAATATCATAGAGATAATTTTAAAAATTTTTGTCCATTCTGTTGTAATTAAATATTCGTTAATTAAGTCAAATTTCAATGTGGTCATTTTAATATAATTTAAATTTTTTAATTCTCACTCCTTTTCGTTGGCTTTTTTTCGTTGGCCTCTGAATTCATTTTAAGTGCAGCCAAAAATTGCCACATAATCCTAGCTGGTTCGGGATAGCAATGTATACATATTTTCTATTTAAAAAAAGTAAATTTTTTTCCCCGTATTTTTTTTTTTGTGGGGAATCAAGCAAATTGATCAAATTTTCAGAAACAAATTATTTCTTTCAACAATCGTTGATTATTGGCAATGATGACGTGACCTGTCACGCTTTAAAAAATATTTTATTAACAGATGAGTTTTCCATTAGTTAATGAAAGTTTCAGAAAACATGCAAAACCGCGAAGAAAAGAAATTTAATAAAAATGAATAATAAAATTTTTCAATAAAAAAAAAATACCACAATTAAAGTCAGCAGAAAGGGGTCTTGATTAATTTGGGTTGTCTGAGAATTACTAGGAATAAGGTTATTATAATTTCTACTGTCGCGATTCAATCTATTTAATATGAATTAAAACGAGAAATTTTTCGTTTGCTTTTTCATTTTTCTTTTTTGCTTATATACATCTTGGCAAAAATTTGAGCGATTAGTAAATATCCATTCTTCCATACGCGTGGATTCTAAAAATTCCCAAAAAATTGTAACATAAATTTGTGGGGGAATGAAACCCTAATACATGTTACAGAAAAAGAGGTTACATGTCATCAAAAACTGAATCTATTGACACATATATACCCAAAATCATGGATCAGGAGGGGACATACTTCCGCCGCTGGAAAAAAAGTGGATGGGAATTTCCAATAAAGCATCATTCATATGTTTTTTTAGGTGATATAGTGTGGCATGTGTTTTTTCGTTTTTTCGTGTAGCCGGTCTACTATGTTTGGTGGTTTGATGGGGCGGAGACCTTTTTTAGAAAATTTTTTTATTTCGACTTTTTTTATATATCTTGTTACAAATCACGTAGAGCAGAAATAAAACCTTTTATTATATAAATTTGAATAATCTTCGATTAAATCTGTAAAAACTGATTTTTTCAGCCCTTATTGAGGATTCGAATTTATAATAGCTCAAAAGTCCGACTCGCGTTAAGATACACGGTTCCCTTTTTTGGGACGCCCCTTTAAAGGTCGCGAGACACTACCGGTCTTTGATATCAAAAATAAAAGAGCAAAGTTCTTACATCTGCGGCCTGTTTTTTTTGCGGAGTCCAAAAGTAAGAGTCCTCGTTTAAGAAGGCTGTTTTCTTCTCAATTACATCCTCGGCTGTCAAAAAAAGGCGCGCGGCGTATTCTTTCCCCCCTGGGGGGGATTAAAGAACGAAAGAGAGGACTCCCAGGGGAGTCGGTGGGCCGGTTACAACATTTCCCGGGTCGAAAACCCCCGCTAATTGATTAAAATCACGATCCGACCCGCCGTAAATATCGGCAATCTCTCCCCCCCCTTATACCGCGAGTGGGAAGAAAGAGCGAGGGGAAACGAGTAAATAAAGATTTGAAGGGAGGAGAAGGGGAAAGCTCCCCGGGGTCTTTCCTTTTCCGCCTTTCCCTGGGTCAACGTGGCACCTTTTATTTTTCCCCCCGGGTATTCCTTAACCCCCCACCCGACCCCCCCTCGTCGTTTTCTCGTCTCGTCCGCTGTCTTCCCATTTGCTCCATCCCGGCAAGGAAACAATTCTAATTTAGTTTAAGCGGGGATAGGGCCCCAAGGGGGGGAATTCCCAAA